>NW_006921645.1:5292831-5296625 GCF_000298275.1 Orycteropus afer afer | reverse complement strand
AAAAAAAAAAAAAAACTGGTTCAGTAACATATCAGAGAGTGTTTCACTGTTATTCACAAGGATTTCAGTAGCTGATTTTTTCAGAAGTAGATGGCCCTATCCTTATTCCCAGTCTGTCTTAGTCTGGAAGCTCCACTGAATATTGTCCACTATGGTTTACCCTTCTGGTATTTGAAATTCAGGTGACATAGCCTCCAGCCTCACAGCAAAATGCAAACCACCACAGTATGACAAACTGACAGATGAGTGGTGGTTATGACCCCTGCAAAGATGAGATTAAATGAGTAAACTCAATAAGAGTTGAAGAAAGAACAAAATGCCATTTGAAATGAAAAGAAATAATCACAAATGATAAAGAAGAAGCAATTGAAGATTTTTACCAACTTCTGGAGTCTGAAACTGATCAAACATGCAATCATGATGCACTGATAATTGCTGATGATCAGAATGTTAAAGTAAGAAACAAGATAGAAGGATCAGTACTGGGAAAATATGGTTCTAGGGATAGAAACCACACTAGAGATAACATGATAGAGCTTTGCAAGACCAACAACCTAGTCATTATATATACATTTTTCAAGAACATAAATGGTGACTATACATATGGACTTTGCCAGAATTAATACATAGGAATCCAATCAACTGCATCTGTGGAAAGAGATGATGGAGAAGCTTGATAGTATCTGCCAGAATAAGGTTAGGGACCTACTGTAGAACAGAGCATCTGTTGGTCATATGCAAGTCCAAGTTGAAGTGGAAGAAAATAAAAACAAGTCCATAGGAGTCAAAGTACAAGACTGAGTTGATATCCACTGAATTTAGAGACTATCTCAAAATAGATATTATTAATTGAATAGTAATGAAAGAAGACCAGGCAACTTGTGGGATGGTATCAAAGACATCATAAGAAGAAACCAAAAAGTCATTAAAAGAATAGGAAGGATAGAAGTTAATGTCAGAAGAGATTCTGAAACTTCCTCTTGAATGTAGAGTGCCTAAAGTTAATTGAAGAAATGATGAATTAAGAACTGAACATAGATTTCAAAAGGCAGTTCAAGAAAACAAAGTAAAATACCATAATGAAATGTACAAACACCTACCATCACTTGTCTGTCAGTTTGTTACACTATGGTGGCTTGCATATTGCTGTGATGTTGCAATCTATGTCACCTGTATTCCAAATACCAGAAGAGTCACCCATGGTGGACAGATTTCAGTGGAGCTTCCACACTAAGACAGACTAAGAAGAAGTATGTAGTAGACCACCTCTGAAAAAAACTGGCTACTGAAAACCAGTGAAATATTATCTGATATATTGCCAGATGAGCCCCTCAGATTGGAAGGCACTCAAAATAGGACTGGGGAAGAGTTGTTTCCTCAAGGTGGAGTCAACCTTAATGATATTCATAGAGTAAAGCTTTCTAGATCTTCCTTGGGTGATATGGCACGACTCAAAATGAGAAGAAATAGCTGCAAACATCCATGAATAATCAGAATATGGAATGTACAAAGTATGAATCTAGAAAAATTAGAAATCTTCAAAAATGAAATGGAATCCAACAAGACTGATATTCCAGGCCTTACTGAACTGAAGTGGACTGGTATTGGCCATTTTGAATGAGTCACATGGTCTACTATGCTAGGAATGACAAATTACAGCAGAATGGTGTTGTATTCATTGTCAAAAAGAACATTGCAACATCTATGCTGAATTACAATATTATCAATGATAGGACAATATCAACATGTCTATAAGGAAGACCAGTTAGTACTACTATTATTCAAATTTATGCACCAACCACTAGAGCCAAATACAAAGAAAGTGAAGATTTTTACCAACATCTGCAGTCTAAAATTGACCAAACATGCAGTCAAGATGCATTGATAATTACTGGTGATTAGAATGTAAAAGTAGGAAACAAAGAAGAAGCATGGGTAGTTGGAAAATATGACCTTGGTGATAGAAATGATGCTGGAAATCATATGATAGAATTCTGCACAATCAACAACTTATACACTGGAAATATTTAATAAAAGAAAAGAAAAAAGATGGAATATACAAGAATCGAATCAACTAAATTGGTGGAAAGAGAAGATGGAAAAGTTCAATGTCATCAGTCGGAACAAGGCCAAGGGCCAACTGTGAAACAGGCCATCAATTGCTCATATGCAAGTTTAAGCTGAAGCTTAAGAAAATTAAAACAAATCCATGAGAGCCAAAATATGACCTTGAATTTATCCTACCTGAATTTAGAGACCATGTGAAGAAAAGATTTGATGCACTGAATGGGCTGAACAGCGGCCACAAAGATGACCTCTAACATAGCAACAATTGTGAGGATGGTGCAAAAACTGGCAATGTTTCCTTCTGTTGTGCATAGGGTCACTATGAGTCACAACTGACTCAAAGACACCTAACAACAGCACCACAAAGACCTACAGTTAGAAAAACAAAAGAAAGAAAATGATCCACATTACTCAATAAGAAAGAACTAAAGAAAAACATCAAGCCTTGAGTTGGAATATTATAAGATTTCATGGGCAAAATATTGAAAAACTCAGGAAGCATCAAAGGAAGATGGAACAAACGTAGAGTCACTGTATGGAAAAGAATTGGTTGATGCTCAGTAATTTCAAGAGGTAGTATACTATCAAAAACCAGTGTGGTACTGAAGAGAGAAATTAAAGCTGCCTAAAGGCACTGGTAAAAAGCAAGGCTACAGAAATTTATGGAATATTAATTGAGATATGTCAACACATGAATTCAATGCTGAAGCACACATTCTTCTATGCCATGAAATGTAGAAGAGCTACCTGGCCAACCAACTGGAAAAAAATCCATATTTGTGCCCCTTCCACAGAAAGTGATTCAACAGAATGATGGTATTATTGAACAATATCATTAATATCTCATGCAAGTAAAATTTTGCTTAAGATAATTCAAAACTGGTTGCAGCCATACATTGAAAGGAAACTGCTAGAGATTCAAGCTGGATTCAGAAGAGGATATGAAGCAAATGATATCATTGCTGATATCAGATGAATCTTGGTTGAAAGCTAATATCAAAAAGATGTTTACATCTGTTTTACTGACTATACAAAGACATTCATCTGTGGAGATCATTACAAATTATGGAAAACTTTGCAAGGAATGAGAATTCTAGCATGCTGAACTAGACTTATTTGGAACCTGTACATAGATCAAGAGAAGTTGTTCATAGAGAATGAGGGGATACTGCATGTGATTTAAAATCAGGAGAGAAGTGGGTCAGGGCTCTATCCTTTCACCATACTTATTAAATCTGTATGCACAGCAAATAATCCAAGTTGGACTATATGAAGATAACTCTGATCAGGCTTGGAAGAAAATTCATTAACAACCTGTGATATGCAGATGGCACAACCTTGTTTGCTGAAATTGAAAAGGACTTGAAGCACTCACTGATAAAGATAAAAAACTATAGCCTTAAATATGGATCACACCTCAACATAAAGAAAACAAAGTCCTCACAACTGGACTAATAAAAAAAAGTATCATAATAAACAGAGAAAATGTTGAGGTTGTTAAGGATTTCATTTTATTTTAACTCACAATAAACACCCACGGAAACAGCAGTCAAGAAATCAAATGATTTATTGCATTGGGAAAATCTTCTGCAAAAGAGCTTTTTAAAGTGGAAGTGAGTCCCCGACAAGAACAGATATATGCACACCCAAGTTCATCACAGCACTATTTTCAATAGCAAAAAAGATGGAAACAACCTAGGTGCCCATCAACAGAACAGTGGATAATC
>NW_006921645.1:5279341-5291021 GCF_000298275.1 Orycteropus afer afer | reverse complement strand
GCCCATTCCAAAGAAAGGTGATCCCACAGAATGTAGAAATTATAGAACAATATCACTAATATCACATGCAAGTAAGATATTACTGAAGATAATTCAGAAATGTTTGCAGCAGTATATTGACAGAGAACTTCCAGAGGTTCAAGCCGGATTCAGAAGAGGACATGGAGGATATTATGCTGAGTGAAATAAGTCAATTACAGAAGGACAAAAATTGTATTAGTTAATTATTGTAAAAAGCCAAGGAAAGGTTTATATATGGAAGGAAACTTTCTTTGTTGGTTACCAGGGGTAGGAAGGGAGGAGAGGGAACATTGCTAGATAGGGAAAGACAAATATTGATTTGGGTGAAAAGAAGGGCAATGCACCAAATGTGAGTGATCAACACAGTGACATTGAGGAAGAGGAAGACATAGAGAGGTACATGGGAGGTACAGACAACAAAGATGAACACTTCTGCATGTACAGTACTGAGTTGTCTGTGATGGCAAGCATTGATCTAAAGGTGGATAGATGGGTGGACATGCTGAACAATCAGGTATGTCTAGGCAGCAGGTAGTATGTCCATTACCATGTAGAGAGTTAGCAGACACTATTTTTCCATGTGTATTTGTATGTGCTGTAAGAATATATGGTGGCATAGTGTGTAAGGCATTTGACTGCTAACCAGAAGGCTGGTGGTTCAAACCAACTAACCACTCCTCAGAAGGAAGATTGGGCAATCTACTTCCGTAGTGATACCACCTTGGAAACCCAAAGAGGGGTCACTATGAGTCGGATCTGACTTGAAGGCAGTGAGTTGGGTTTTGGTTTGATAAGAATGTCCAGGTATATAGTAAAGCTGACAAGGGGCAAGATTGTGGTGGTTCATTGTCCACAGCCATCTACCTAGAGGGAGCAAATAGTTGGACCTGTGGGCTCAGGACCGTGGTCGCAGGGGACATTAAGCTTAACTGGCATAACACACTATACAAAAACATTGTTTCACATCCTACTTTGGCAAGTAGTGACTGGGACCTTAAAAGCTTGCAAGCAGCCATCTAGATGCAATGATGCAATGACTCCTTGTCCAGAGAAGGATGAAGAAAACCAAAGAGGCATGGAAACAATTTGTCCAAGGGACTGGTACACTAAGTGATCCTCAGCCTATATGACCAAGAGACCAAAAGAACTAGATGGTGCCCAGCAACCACTGTTAACCACTCAGAGGGAGATTGGTGCAGGAGATCCTAGACAGAGTAGAAGAAAAATATGGAACAAAACTCAAAATCATAAAAAATAAATTTAAAAAAAAAAAAAAAAAAAACAGGTTTGCTGGTCTGAAAGAGCCTGGTGAAACCACTGAGGCTATGGCCCCTATTTACCCCTGAGGTCTGGAATTGAACTGACTTCTATGGCTTCCAGCCAAACAACAGACACACATATAAGGTGAATATTTACATTGGGTAGATACCCTCCTTGGAGTAATCAATCATGGGAGAATAAGATGTTAGTGTTTGCACAGGGAGGCAGCTGGGGGTGGGAGGAGTGTATAGGAGGGAAGGACAAAGGGAAGAAGTAACTATGGGGAGGAAGTGGGAAGAGAGCTGGTTACATTGTGGGTAATTGCAGTCAGTGTCATGAGCCAAAATATATATGAATTGCTGAATGGAAAATGAATTTGCTCTGTAAACTTTCACCCAAATCACAATAAACATTTAAAAATAAAATAAAATAAGAACTCTTTAAAGTGTTCAAAAGCAAAGATGTCACTTTGAGGAACTGGGTGCTCCTGACCCAAGCCATGGTAGTTTCCATTGCTTCATATGCTTGTGGAAGCTGGACAATGAATAAGGAAGATTGAAGAACAACTGATGCATTTGCATTATAGTGTTATCAAAGAATATTGAATATACAACGGACTGAGAGAATAACAAACAAATCTGTCTTGGAAGAAGTACAGTCAGAATGCTCCTTAGAAGTGAGAATGGTAAGACTTCATCTTACGTACTTTGGAAATGTTATCAGGAGGGACCAGTCTCTGGAGGAGATTGTGGTTGATAGAGAGTCAGTGAAAAAGAGGAAGATCCTCAAAGTGATGGATTGAGACGGTGATTACAACAATGGACTCAAACATAGCACTGATTGTGACGATAGCACAGGACCAGATAGTTTTTGATTCTGTTATACATAGGGTCACTACATAATAAGGAATGTAATCCTAGGCTTACTTGTGCTTACTTACTAATCAGAAGTGAAAAATTGCTCATTTTTTTCACATCAGCTTCTGTTTCTAGGTATGGCTAGCACCTGTATCTCTCCCAACCCCACAGCACCTTCCTGAACAATCAAAGACTCTTTTCAAATTTATAATCCCTGACAGGGAAAGAACACTCAGTATGCAAGGTAAGCACAGGTTTGCTTGTGCTTACTTACTAATCTATAGTTAACCATTTGTTCACTACAGATTAGTAAGCAAGCACAAGTAAGCCCATGCTTCCTTTGCATATTGAGTAATCCATTCCTGGCTATGAGTCAGAACTGACTCGATGGCTCCTAACAATGACATTAATAGACAGTTGTTCAGGCAGTGCTTGCTGGAAATGATCTGAATTTGAGAGAGGCAGGCCTAGCAATAGGTTGTGATTCATACACTACACCAGCAGACGATAGAAAACAAAACAGCAAGAGTGAGAATGGAGAGGATAAGTGGCCTCTGGATCTTTAAGAAGAAAGGCAGAGCTGGAAGAAGTTGGTGAGTGATGTAAACGATGTGTGAAGGAAAATTTAGATAAGTTTGATGATTTCAGCACCAAGCAATGACTGTCACCAGAGATCCAGAGAAAGAGAAGCAAACATCAAAAAGATGTTGCCTTGGTTATTCGAGAAGAGGCGTCCTCGAGGCAGCTGGATGAAAAAGCTGTTCCAGGAAATGGTCCCTTTTTAAGATCAGGATGTGGGGCCCTCAACCCAAGGCATTGTCTGGAACTTTGGGAGATCAAGCAACACTGAGCACACAGCTTTACCAATGCAACTCCAAATGGCTGATGCATGACCGCACCTCCAGGGGCTCAGGTCCCTGCTCTTCCTTTTCCCTGTACTGTGAAGACTAAAAGAACACAGACACTCTTTGGTAGATAAAATAATGCCCCTCACAAAGATGTCCACAATCTAATCTCCAGAACCTATGGATATATTGAGTTATATGGTAAACCTTGGAAGTAAGAATGGCCAGACTTCAACTCACCCACTTTGGTCATGTTGTCAGAAGGGACCATTCCCTGGAGAAGGATATCATGCTTGTTAAAGTGAAGGGTCAGCGAAAAAGGGGAAGACCTTCAACAAGATGGACTGGCATGGTGGCTGCTACGATGGGCTCAAGTATAGCAGGGATTGTGAGGATGGTGCATGACTGGGAAGTGTTTCATCCTGTTGTACATAGGTTAGCTATGAGTCAGAGCTGACTCAATGACACCTAACAATATCAACAACATGGGGAAAGGAGGATTCAGATTGCAGATAGAAACAAGTTTGCTAATCAGCTGGCAATAAAATGATATTATCCTGGTTTATCTGGCTGGGCCCAAAGGACCTTCAAAGGGGAGGAGGGAGGAGAAGAGGAGGTCAAAACCAGCGAAATGAGAATGTGAGAAAGACTCAGCCAGATTTTGATAGCTTTAAAGATGGAAGAAGGTCCATGAACCAAAGAATGCAAGTGGCCTCTAAAAGCTAGAAACAGATTCTCCCTTAGAGCCTCGAGAAGGAACTTTGCCTTGCTGACATCTTGATTTTAGGCCAGTGAGACCTAGTTAGGGCTTCTAACCTCTAGAACTGTATTTCTCTTGTTTCTACCTTTCAGTCTCAGACCTACCCTTCTTTCCACACCTCCTTTTTCTACCCTCTGTGCTTATCTCTCTCTGGCTGGGCCCCTGGAAGCAACTGTCAAGAAGCTACCAATTTGGGGCTCTTCTGAGAGCTGTAGACCCTGAATGTGCGCCTCTTCTAGTCAGCAATGGCAATGAATGAGAGGATGTGCAACTTGGCCAGCCAGGTAACCAGACTGTAGGAGCTGTGAGGATGTACGTCTGTAAGGGAGTGAGGCAAGCAGGATTAAACAAGAAGAGAAGCTAGCTGTGGATGGCCCTGCATAGTTATGCCAAATTGAGACAAAAGTACTATGCCATTTTTATCCCTGTGTCACATAGCCATTGAATGCAAACTGTTCCTGAGAAAGGTGAGACTTTAGATAAAGCAGCTCTCTTCAGCTGTGAGTAGTCATGGGGATAGAAGTGTGAGATTCAGTTGGGAGCCATTAACATTCCTGGTAGCTGGGAAACTGAGAGCTTCAGCCCTGCAATAGAGGTATCTAGGTGGTACATCAGAGCATCAACTGCAGTGGCTAACATTTCCCCACCCCCACAGCTGCTCCCATCCCACTCCCTCCCCAACCTCCATCTTCTAGGCCCGATTGAAACACTATCATCCCACATCAACCCCCCCTGATACGTAAAGCTTTCCCTCCACAGGCTCTGCCTGCCCCTTTTTTGAAACTTTATGTGAGCTGCTGCCTCTCCAACTTGCTGACCAAGATCTTTCTCCATCAACCCACATGGCCCTAAAGAGCTTATTTTGCCTCTTCACCCTGATCTTCTTCCAGCTTTCATCTGCTCAACCCTCACTGCCCCTGCCCCAAACCCAGCCGTACGCTGACCAGGTCATACAGCATAAGGCTTCACCTTGCAATATAGTTTGAAAGATATTCAATTGATGCATCAGAAAAGGGGACAATAGTAGATTTAATCCCAGAACCTGGGAAATGAGCTGAAGTGGTAGGTACACCTACTTCTAGGATGCCTGATAAACTCCTGCTGCTTCCAATACTCCAACTCCAGGAAAGCTGCTACTACTCTGATTCAGGACAAAAATGCCCACTGGTTTTTGCTGTAGGATGATCATAGTACCATGGATGAGCAGCAAATGCTAAAACTCATCTAGTGCCAGAACTAGAGCAGTTATGGTGTGAGACTCTCAAGTTCAGCCCTTCTCTGTTTCCTAGTCATGCCTCTTCCAGCTAAATTGCCGCTTCATTACATGTGACATAAACTTTCAGATTCTTGCTTCCCTGTTAAATAGGCAGACAAATAATGGTCTTAATTGCTTGTGAAAAACCTGTAAGATTTCAGAAGGAAAAGCTGATGAAATAAGAAAGTATAAAGTTACATTGGCTTGCTGTATCAGAATAAAGGGCCCCACCAGCTTATAGTAGGTGACCCCTGATTTTTGTTTCATCTTTCTTACTGTTTCATTTCCTTGATTATTGCTGTGGGGATGACAAAGCAGAAAATACCACTTAGTTAGCTGCTGTTGATCCGAAACTGACATATTACTACTACTTTGTGGGAAAAAAATTGCAGGAAGCATTTTCAGATATCAATATCTGTTTGTCAGAGAAAAGTACAGTCATTCATCGTGGGTTTCAACAGATCAATTTCACATAGAGAATCAATCACCTGGAATCTGCATTTTCTTATTTTCAAATGTTTGGCTTCACAAAATGGGGTCCTTCCAGCTCTGCCTTGTATTTGGGAAAAATATTTCCATTTGCTTTGGGTCCATGTAATTACTCATCTTCCAATTTGCTTCATATGTGAATGGAAGCTGAGCTGATTTTATTATTCTGCATTATTAAACAGCGTCTGTTTCCAGATGGTCTGCTGAGTTGGTCTGAGTTGAGAATGTGTATCATTGGGCCTTTACTAATCTATCACAGGGGGCACATGTTCTGCAGGTTTCACTTTCAATAACTGGTCTGTGTTTTTCCAAATGGATTTACATTTTTATGTTCGACTGATGACTTCTCTAGGGACACATCTCATGAACGTCTGGCTCACTATTATTGCATGTACAAGTCATAAAGCTATGTAATAAGACTCGTAAAAACATGCAAATAGTCCTTTTCCAGAGAGGAAAGGAACATGATCAGACCGAAAATCAGAAGCTCTGCACAGTTTATTGTTCTGCTGGGGAGTGACAGGAAGGAGGACACGTCCTCTGAAATATCCATTCACAAAAAAATAAATAAATAATTTAGCCTGATGACTCAAAAATTTTAGTGAACCCTAGGGAAGCCACTTTCAGTGGTCATGGAAAAGGGATCTTGTTCCTCTCCAAACCAGAATGCATTTTTCCGTTGGACTCTTACAGAAGCCCCATTGTTCATACACTCCATCTCAAGGAACTCAAGTACAAGGTCCACCTTGTCATTGAAAATTCTTTCTTTTATTCCTCCAGACCTCTCCCTGCTGGCTTCTTCCCACTGGAACTCTCTAACTCATGACATTCAACTCTTGAGTTTTGGTGTTCTTGTTGTTCTTGTTTTTATGCTGTGCTTTTTCCTCTCTAGGAGGCTTATGATTTTCATTTCATCTCCTTAAAAAGATTTCAAGCTCTTCAAGAACATATACTCCCCATTCACCATGTTCCCCCCCATGCCTTGCATACTTTACAGCACATCAGATAGGCACTTGCTATGATCAGTAGACACTAAAGGTAGCACATATTAGCTGTTCAAAGCATGTCCACAAAGGCCTTGCTGCATCCAGTCATGCTCACCTTCAATCCATCTTCAAACTGCCAAATTCACTAACACCAAGTTGATTGTGACCCCCATTGGGTTTCCAAGGCTGTAAATCTTTATGGAAGTTTATTGCCCCATCTTCCTTCCATGGAGTGGCTAGTGAGTTTGAACTGTTGACTCTCTGGTTAGCAGCTAAATGCCTTATCCACTATACCAAACTGGAGACACTGTTTTCTTAAAATACAAATTTGTTCATGACTCCCCAGCTTAAATCCTGTCCAAATTTTTAACATATCCCACAAACTCTTCCAAGTTCTGCCACATCTAGTTTCTGCCTACCTCCCCAGTTCACCTTTCATCTTTCTTTCTCAGATCTCTCTGCTCTGGCACATTGAGTTGCTTTCACCTTCTACATGCCAGGCTTCCTCTTGCTTCATAATTTCAGCCAGGCTGCTCCCTTCATCTACAATGCTGTTCCCCCTTTTTGGAATAGCTAACATCTGATAAATTATCTACTCATCATTCAATTTTTAATTATTAAATTTTCCTTCTTTATGGAGTTCTTCTAGGAGCCTCTAAACTAATTTAAACTCTTGTGTTCCACAATCACCTTTCTAGTAATTTGCAGAGTTATAATTAATTTACATAATTATTTAATTAATTTCTATTTACCTCAGGAACCTATTGCTGTAGAGTCAGTTCTGACTCATAGCAACCATATAGGACTGAGTAGAATTGCTCCATAGGGTTTCCAAGGCTGTAAATCTTTACAGAAGCAGACTGCCACATCTTCTCTCATGGAGGAGCTTGTGGGTTCAAACTCTTGACCTTTCAGTTATCAACCAAAAGACTTAACCACTGTACCACCAGGGCTCCTTTACCTCAGGAAACTACCCTATAATGGCAGGGAATTTACTTCAGCTTACACAGTTTTTAGAATACAATAGAGACTCTAGAAACACATTTGAATCAATAACCAAATAAACACAATTGGTGATGAATTTTCAGTTGCTCCTACATCTCAAGTCATGTTCCCTGATACAGTTGACCACAGGTACTTCAAAGAACATCAAATCTATACCACCAGGCTCCTCAGGCATGTTCAGATCACTCACGGTGCCTATTCCTTAAAACCATCCCCAGCCACAAAACTGAGCAACAACAAGGAAACCAGAAAGCCCTAAGACTAGGGAGCACTAGACTTTGCTGGGATAGTGTAGCACTGGACATTGCTGAAAGATTTGTCTGTCCTGAAATGTCCTTTCCCTTTGACTTGCATGGTACATATTCCCTTGGGCTCCCTCAACCCCCCTGGCCTCTCCTTCTCAGTCTCCTTTATGGGCTCATTGACCTAGGTCTGGTCTGTAAACATTAATGTTCTAGTCTTTCAATGACCCTTGGACCACTCTTCATTTTGAGATGCATACCTGTGTATCCAACTACCTCCCATGCATCGTCTCTCCCACAGACACATCAGTTCATGAAAAAAAAGTAATAATAAGTTTTTCCTCTTCCTTCCCCCCTCCCAAACCAAACATGATTGAACAAAACTCCTAATCTTCCAGTATTCCCCATTTCAGGGAATAATATCACTTTGGGTTATTTGTGATCCAAGCAAACAAACTGTGAGTCATTCTGGACCATGTTCATTGTTTCAGCCCCCTCAACTAGTTAATTACCAAATCTTATTGCTTTTGCCTTCTCAAATTTGCCCACTTTGTCATCCCCATGCCAATACTCAGTTCATCTTCACCATTTTTCACCTGTATAACTGTAACAGCTTCAAATCTTGTCTTCCTGCCCATTGATATTGCTCTAACTAAAAACCGATTTCCATATTGCAGTGAGAATATTTCTAGAATTAAATTCTGATCTTGCTACTTCCTTGTACAGCCCTTCATGGAATCTCCATTGGTCTCCATATTCAATTGGATAGCAAAGCATGGTTTTCTCTTGCCACTCTTCCCTATCAGACATGTTGAGTCACATGTTTCCTCATCACGATCTCTGTCCTCCTGGGTTTTTACATTTGTTCCTATCTATGTCTGTCCATTCTTTTGACCTTTATGCATTAACTTACATGTCACCTTTTCTGTAAAGAACTCCCACTCTGCCTGGGTAAGACACCACCTGTGCTTAACCCTGTGTTTACATGGGGTACTAGCCTCTTTAATCTCTGAGTTTGATCTTCTCCTCTACCACCTTCCTTTTCCTGCTAGTTGTTAAGTGTCCATGTTGCTATGGGCCCTCACCATAGGCCTTATCTATAACTTTAAGTCCATCAAGATAAAGGAGGTCAAACAACATTGGCCACTGATAAAAGGGCAAACTGAAATAACATGTGTGCTTTAAAGATTATTTAGATTTAGAAGATAGAAGTACAGATCTTATTTCACATGGACAGAGAACATATGATAAATTGTGGGTGAGACTTTGAAATAGAGACAGATGTTAAGCTCATTGCCCAAGACTTGTATGTGATGCCCAATGTTATTAGATTGTGGGCAGGGACCATGCCTATCTTGCTCATCACTACAACTACAGTGAAATCCTTGTGAAAGAATGGGTTGTAATTGTGAAAACTATATATAATTGATAGAAACTAAGGAGTAAAATTTATTTCTAAATTTGTTATATCTTTTTATCCTCTAGTCATTTTTCAAGTTTATCTTCTAAATGAAGCAAATTCTGAATGAAGGATAAACTGATAAAATATTGCTCACTAGCTGAGTCATCTCTTGTAACACTTGCTCTGTATCAGACTCTGGGTTAAGTATTATGGGGAATGCAGAGTTGAATTAGGAAGTAGCTGTAATATAGCATATGAGCACTATATTGGGAGTTAGATCTCCTACCTGTATGTCCCTTGTTATCCTTTTTAAAACTTGGTGGGACTTACTTGTAAATCTGCGATAATCATATTTACCTTTTGAGTTCATGAAAAGAAGATAGCATTTTTTAAATCACTCATCTCAAAATACCAAAAAAACCACACTCACCACCATCAAGTCAATTCTGACTCATAGCGAACCCCTTTGAGTTTCCTAAATGGTAAATCTTTACAGAAGTAGATTGCCCAGTCCTCCTTCCTTGAGTAGCTTGTGGGTTTGAACCACCAATCTTCTGGTTAGCAGTCAAATGCCTCAGGCACTACGCCACCAGAGTTCCTTTATCTCATAATAGGTGCTCAAAATATATCAATTTATCATTTATTTCATAAGACAAGCTCAGCAGTTGAGAGGAGAACTAAACACAAACATACAAAAACCCAAAGCATAACACAGGGTGGAGTCCAAGCCTGTATGAAGGAGGGGTGGATGCAAGGAAGACATCCTAAGATCAGGAAAGCAGCATGCAGCCTAGCAGTGGGTATTTGCTACCTTCCAGATCCACCTTTTCTTTGTTTTGTCCCAGACTTTCCTTGTAGCACCTTCCTGAGGAACTGCTCTGTGATGGTTCCTCTGCCTTGTTAGGCCTAACATACAAAAGTGTCCATGTGATAAAGCACAATAGCTTCCATGTCCTGCCTTTAATGTTAATATACCAGTAAGTCTTCCTTTGAAATGTAATTTTATCTCTAACAATAAGGACAAATTCAGATATCAAATCATTAAATACAATACATTCTTCAGATAATTTCTTTTGAAAAGTTTACTTCCTCAGGAATCTGCTTTTCCTCCTCCTTCCTTCCCCTTATAGAAGGCTGGGTGCATAGTGATTGAGGGATTTGGCTGCTAACCAAAATGTCAGCAGTTTGAACCCACCAACTGTCCATGGGAGAAAGAGGGGGTGGTCTGCTTCTGTAAAGATTTACAGCCTTAGGAACTCTATAAGGCAGTTCTACTCAGTCCTATAGGACTGCTATGGGTCAGGGTCTACTCAGTGGCAATGGGTTGGTTTGGTTCCCTGCCCCTTAGTGCCCTCCCCCCAACTTTTCCTCCTTTGTTAGATTCCTGGCCTTCAGAAGAATGTGAAGTACCCCCTGCACTCCCAACCACAGATGCCTCATCTCCAGAGTAGTTAAGTCTGTGTAGGCAGAGGGAGAAGCTTGTGCAGGAACAACTTGTGCAGGCCTACTTTGCCTGGACCAGGTGCCTCTGTGGTTCCTTTGCCTTCTTTAATCCTTTTAAACAAAATGCACTCCTCATATTGTATACATCACCCCTTCCTGGTCTTCACCTACTCATATCCACACCACCTTTGTTTAGTGGATTTCTGCTCAATGTTCAAGACAAAATTTGTCACCTCTTTGAAAAAGCTGGACTCATTTTCTCCACAGAGATTTGATTCATTATTGGCCAGTCTCTGTTAGCCTTGTGAGTATAATCTAGGTCTCATAATAGTAATGGCTAATATTTTGTTTGCTCATACCATCGTCTACATGATGGAGAGATTCAGTCCCCCACCACGTACTGCCACCAAGGCTTTCTGGAAGTTCTCCATGGTGTATCACAATGTTGCACCTATGCTCTTAGATAGGTCAGCTCCCAGTGGACACTCAATTTCCATTTCTGTCTTGGGCAGTGATATTCACCAAGCTCCATTGCTTTTCCCTTGAGAACTATGGTCGTCTTGGGGGTTGTATCCTGAAACTATTTCAAGCATTGCCCAAGACTTTTCTCTAGCAGCCTATACTGATTTCAAGCATAGCCATGGGAGAGACTTAATAAAATAGAAAAGTTGATTTCTCCTTTTGTCATTACCAATTTGGATAAATTTTCAATTTTGGCTTGCACAGTTTCTTCTTTTCTGGACAATTTATTCTCTCTCTCAGCTTTTGAAGATACTTCCCCTGTGAAGTTTGCATATAAAGCAATGTTCCAGGATAGAGGATAAAGTATATGGAGGAAAAAAAAAAAAAAGAGGGTAAAGCTTTGAGGATAGCAGCATTGGTGGTTCAGTGATGGAATTCTTGCTTTCTATTCAGGAGACCTAGTTTGATTCCTGGCCAATGCATCTCATGCATAGCCACAACTCATCTGTCAGTCAAGACTTGGCACATGGCTGCTAACCAGAAGGCTGGCAGTTCAAACCCACCAGCCTCTCCTCAGAAGGAAGGTTGGGCAATCTACTTCTGCAGTGATACTGTCTCAGAAACCCAAGGAGGGGTTGCTATGAGTCAGGGCT
>NW_006921645.1:5276458-5278065 GCF_000298275.1 Orycteropus afer afer | reverse complement strand
AGCATAGAACTTTGTTTCTGGGTTCATACAATAAATGATAAGGGATAAAAATACACACTTCTTCATTCCCAGCCCAGGGTTCCAGGGTTCTGAGCAAATTCAGATTATTCTTGGGAGTTTACCTTTTGTGGAATTGGTCATCTTTCTCACTTTGAATTTATGTGTGGGCAAACGTTTTTTTGGATCCTTCATAGCCTGTGTTGTTGCCCAAATAGTTGTGAAACTGATTTACTAAAGATATTTGCTATTTTCAGCCTTTTGGTTAAAATGAAACTGCAATACATGACTATATTCCTTTTTACAATGAGGTAAAATTTTTATCCACATCTGCCAGTTTGTCATCTTGAGATGGCTTTTGTGTTGCTCTAATGCTAGAAGTTATGCTAGTGGTGTTTCAAATACCAGCAAGGTTACCAATGGTAGACAGGTCTCAGGAGAACATTTGGACTAAGAAAGGTTGAAAAGAAGAATCTGGCAATCTAGTTCTAAAAATATTGGCCAATGAAAACCTTATGAATAGCTTCAGAACACTGTCTGATATAGTGCCAGAAGATGAGTCCCTCAAGTTGGAAAGCGCTCAAAATGGGGAAGAATTGCCTCCTTAGAGTAAACTTTAATGACATGTATGCAATAATATATTCAGGATCTTCATTTGCTCATGTGACATGAGACATAATGAAAATAAATAGCTGCAAATGACCATCATAATTGGAATATGGGATGTACCATGTATGTATTTAAGAAAATTGAATGTTGTCAAAAATGGAATGGAAAACAAAAAGATCAATATCCCAGGCATTAGTGAGCTGAAATGGACTAGTTATGGCCATTTTGAAATGGACAGTTATTTGGTCTACTATGGTGGGAATGACAAATTGAAGAGGAATGGCATCACATTCATCATAAAAAGAACATTTCAGGATTTATCCTGAAGTACAATGCAGTCTGTGATAGGATAATATACACTCCTAAAACAAGATCAATTAATATGACTATTCAAATTTATGCACCAACCACCCATGTCAAAGTTGAAGAAACTGAAGATTTTTACTAACTTCTGCATCTGAATATGATCAAACATGCAATCAAGATGCATTGATAATTACTGATGTTTGGAATGAGAAAGTTGGAAATAAAGAATACATAGTTGAGAAATATGGCCTTGGTGATAGAAATGATGCTGGAGATCACACGATAGAATTTTACAAGACCAATAAAATATTCATTGCAAATATTTTTTCAACAACATAAATAGACACTATACTTGTGGACCTCACTGGATGGAATACATAGGAATCAAATTGACTATATCTCCGGCAAGTGATGATGGAGAGGCTCAATATCATCAGTCAGAGCAAAGCCAGGGACCATCTTCAGAACAGACCAACAATTTCTCATATGCAAGTTCAAGACCCCTTGTTCCACTTGTACCCCAAACCCTCCTGGTACTGAAGTCCAGACAAGTTGTGAAATGACATGAAGTATGTCATACATGGAGAAACCAAATGGTCACTAAAAAGACAGGAAAGAAAAAAAAAAAAAAAACGGATGTCAGAAGAGATTCTGCAATTTGCTTTTGAGCCATTTTTTGCAACTCTTTTCTGTGA
>NW_006921645.1:5274099-5276358 GCF_000298275.1 Orycteropus afer afer | reverse complement strand
CTGTCAAATCAATTCAACTCATGGTGACCCCTCCTTGGATTTTCTAGGCAGTAGCTCTATGGAAGTCGATTGCCCAATCTTCCTTCTTAGGAGTGGCTGGTGGATCTGAATCACCAGCTTTCTGGTTAGCACTCAGATGCCTTAGGCACTATGTCACCAGAGTTTTTGAATATAGAGTATCTAAAATGAATGGAAGAAATAATGAAATAAAAAAAGCTATACAGAAGGTTTCAAAGAACAGCTCAAGAGGACAAAGTAAAGTATTATAATGAAATGTGCAAAGACACTCTGTCCCCAGCTGCTTTAGGGGCCAGCAGGAATTCCTTATGGAACCAGGCACAATGCTTGCAGCTGCCTTTTGGATCAGCAGGAAATTTTTCTGAGTCCAGATGTCCTGTCCACAGACATCTTCTGGGCCAGCAGGAACTTATCTGGGATCAGGTGTCCCGAGTCCAGTTGCCTTCTGGGCAGGCAGGTACCACTTTCTGTCTCCAGCACCCTTTTGGGCCAGAAAGAACTTCTGGGAACAGGCACCCTATACCCAGTTGGCTTTTAGAATGGAAGGAACATTTTTTGCACTAAGTGCCTTATGCCCAGCCACATTTTGGGGAAGCAGGAACTAATTTTGGGCCAGGATCTTTGCCACTGGATTCCTTTTGGGCTGGAAGGAACCTCTGCTAGAACCAAATGCCTTGCTCCCTGCCACCTGTTTGACCAGGAGTAACACCACCCAGATGCCCTGTATTCTTTCCTCTCCTCACCCCCCCCCCCACTCTTTTCTTTCCTTTCCTTAGTTCTTGATGTTTTTTTTTTCCCCTTTTACTTGATCATTTATTTTCTTATTTACATTTTTCCCATCCCTTGTTTTTCTTTTTGCACTTTTCTTATTTTCCTTTTATAATTTTTCTCTCTTGCTCTCCTTTCTCTATTTCCTTTCCTCAGATTTCTCTTTATTTTTCTCTTTTTCCTTTCTTTTTTTTTTTTTTTCATGGTGGTTGTTTATACTGTTTCTTGTTTTCATCCCTTTGTTTTTATTTTATTGCAGGTATTTTTTTTTTTTGTTCCACCTGGCAAGAAATAGCAACCATTCCCACATGACCCAAACACAACCATACCACTTGTAGCCCCATCCATTGTGTGAGGGCCCCAACTGTTTCTGCATCAACTAATCTATGATAGACTGTGGCCAGTGCCAGCACAATCCACCTTCAATTGCTCTACATGAACAGCAAACAGAGCTCTGTGCACACATTTTAATCCTCTATCACTCTAACCATGAGATGGGTAGTGACTGCCAAACTAGCAAGTAGAGTAGCACACCAGCCAACTAATGTGGATATATCAAAACAAAATAAAGCAAATATAATAATAATAAAACTGGGTGAATCACATCAACATACACTCACCAATTAAACATAAATGCAATGACATCACAATGTCTTGGAGAATACTGACATTCTCAGTTGACACAAAGAAGGAAGATAAAGTAGTACAAACAAGGAAACAAAATACAGAGCTAGAAAACCTCCCTGAGGAAGAAGCACCATTGGAAGTACCTAATAAGGAATTCAAAAGAATTATATTTAGATACTTTCAACAGATTGAGAGACAGATCAAGGAAAACACTGACAAAATTAAGTAAATCACATTTAAAAATCTAGCAGAATTTAGGTAAAAATATGAGCCACCTGACAAAATCAATGAAAAATTCAAAATCATACAAAAACAGCAAATAGAAATCCAGAAAATCAATAATAAAACTTTAGAAATAGACAATACATTGAAAGGGCAAAGGAGTATAGACAGAACTAGTGAGGTTGAAGGAAAATCTCTCAATACAATTTTGTTAAGGGAAAAATAAGAAACAAGAACAAAAAAAAGTAAAGAAAACCTAAGATTTATGAAGGAACACTATCAAGAGTAATAAATCACATATGATTGGAATTCTAGAACAGGAAGAGATAAATGAAACCAAGGAAAAAATTATAGATTTGTTGGAAACAAACTCCCTTGATACAATGAAAGAAATGAAAATATGTAATCAAGAAGTTCAACAAACCCCAAGCAGGAGAGACTTCAAAAAAATCACAGAAAAATATGATAATAAAATTTTCCAAAATCAAAGACAAAGGAGGAATATTGGAAGTAACATGAGAAAAACAAAAATTTACTTACAAAGAGCAATCAAAAGACTAAGCTTCATTTCTTGGAGAAACCACACAGACAAGAAGGCAATGGGATGACATATGTGAAACCTGA
>NW_006921645.1:5268530-5273999 GCF_000298275.1 Orycteropus afer afer | reverse complement strand
TTGTCCTTCCAATATGACAGCAAAATTGGGATATTTCCAGATAAAAAGAAATTAAAGGAATTTGTGAAAAGTAGATCACCTTTACAAGAGATATTAAAGGTAGCCCTTTGGACAGAGAACCAACAGTAGCAGATAACCTGTAACTAATGCACATGATAACATAACCCAGAAACCAACCCAGATAAGGAAATATCCAAAGTAAAATAAACTTATTAGGGTGAAAATGGAACCACAGATATATATTTGTAAATGAGAACAACTACAAAGCAGAAAAGAGGGAATAAATAGTGTAGTTACACAACTTCAAAGTGGAGAGGAAGTCAAGATGATTTAGAGATAGAGTAGATTGTTTTCAATTTGGGAAGAAAATGATATATCACAGGGTAACTTCAAAGAAAATAATAAACCTTCTCATCAAACTAAAAAAGAAGAAAACCACAAATCCTTAGTAAATACTAAAACAATAGCAATGAAGGAAATGATTTTTAAAATTATTTAACAAAAATGATCTCAGCAGAAAAAAACAAAATATGGAAAAAGAAATCAGCAACACTACAAAAATAATACATAACAAAGCAACAGCAATAAACTCATACTTGTTGATAATTGCACTCAATGTAAATGAATTAAATATACCAAAAAGAGACAAAGTGTTGCACCAAAGTATAAGAAAATATGACCCAACAATATGATGTCTACAAGAGACACATCTTAGACACAAGACAAAAATAGACTAAAAATCAAAGTCTGTCTGGAGAAAAAAGAAAAATAAAGCAAGTGGCAATAAAATAAGAGCAGTAATTTGTAATACAGCAAACTTTAAGACAAAAACTACTATAAGAGACAAGGAAGACATTATATAATGATTAAGAGATCATTTGAACAAGAAAACGTAACCACCATGAATATCTTTATTTATTATACACCCCATGGAAGAACCCCAAAATACATAAATTAAACTTGAACACAATTCAAAAGAGAAATAGACAATTGCACAATAATAGCAAGAGACTTTAATACACCACTTTCAATGATGGATAGAACAGCTAGAAAGAAATTCAACAAAGACACAGAAGAATTAAACAATACAATCAATCAACTTGACCTCATAGACAAAGGCAGAACACTGCACCCAACAACAGCAATAACATATCCCCCCCACCCCAGAGCACATGGAACATTCTCCAGAGAGGACCATAGATTAGGTCACAAACCAATCCTCAATATAATTTAAAAACATCAACAAAACTGTAAAAGTATCTCCTCAGATCACAATGCCATAAATTAGAAATCAGCAATAGGAAGATGAAGGGAAAAAAAGCAAACAAGTGGAAACTGAGTAACACTCTCCTTAAAAACTACTGGATAATAAAAGAAGTAAAAATGAAGTTAAGAAATGCCTCGAGTCAAATGAGAATGAAAATACCACATGCCAAATTTTTGGGGGACACAGCAAAAGCAACTTGCACAGGGCAATTTATAGGAATAAATGCACGTATCAAAAAAGAAAAAAGAGCCAAAAATCAACCCTTTAATTCCATATCTACGACAATTAGAAAAAGATCAGGGAAAAAAACACTACAGTCACCAGAAGAGAAATAATAAAGATGTGAGCACAAATATATGAAACAGAAAAACAATTTAAAGAATCAAGAAGACTAAAAGTTGTTGGGTTTTTTTAAAGATTAATAAAATCAACAAACCACTGGGAAATTAATAAAGGAAAAGGAGAAGATGAACAAGAAATGAAGTGCTTGACATCACAGCAGAACCAAATGAATAAAAGGGATAATATAAGGATATTATAAAGAACTGTACGTCAACAAATTTCAAAGCCTAGAAGGAATGAACAGATTTTTAGAAACACAGTATCTACGTAAACTAACACAAAGTGAGGTAAAAAATTTGAGCAAATTCATAATAAAAAAGATATTGAACAGCTCATTAAGAAAACTCCAACAAAAAAAGTCATGACACACACAGCTTCACTGAAGAATTCTACAACATTCATAGAAGAGTTGACACCAATCCTTTTCAAACTGTTCCAGAAGACAGAAAAGGATGGAACTCTCAAATTTATTTTATGAAACAAGCTCAATCCAGATACCTAAAACAAGTAAAGACACCATTAAGCAGTAAAATTAGAGACCAATATTCCTCATGAATTAGATGCAAAAATCTTCAACAAATCCTAGCCAAAAGAATCCAACACTATATATAAAAACAATAATATACCACAACCAAGTGGGATTCATACCAATTATGCATGGGTGATTCAACTTTAGAAAAACAATGAATGTAATCTATCACATAAATAAAAAAAAGAAAATGAAACACATGATCATATCAATCAATTCAGAAAAGGCATTTGATAATAATCCAACACCCATTCCTGATTAAAAAAAAAAAAAAATTCAGCAAAATAGATATACAAGGGAAATTGCTCAACATAATAAAGGGCATATATGCAAAACCAACAGCTAATATTATTTTCAATGGAGAGAGACTGAAAACATTCCCTTTGTCAACAGGGACCAGACATGAATGCCTTCTATAAACACTTCTATTCAATATTGTATTGGAAGTCCCAGCCAGGGCAATAAAGCAAGAAAAGGAAATTAACCTCATTGGACCAATTAGCAGCATCACAATAAATGGACAGAAGATTGAGGTTGTCAAAGAATTCACATTGCTTGGTTCTACAATCGATGCCAATGGAAGCAGCAGTCAGGACATTAGATGTCGTGTAGCATTGGGAAAGTCAACTGTGAAGGAACTGTTTCAAGTGCTGAGGAGCAAGGATATCTCCTTGAGGACTAAGGTGCACTTGACACAAGCCATGATATTTCCAGTTGTCTCGTATGCATGTGAGAGCTGGACTATGAATAAGGAAGACCGAAGAAGAGTTGATGCTTCTGAGTTGTGGTGCTGGCGAAGAATGCTGAAAGTACCATGGACTGCTAAAAGAACTAACAGATCTGTCCTGGAGGAAGTGCAGCCAGAATGCTCCTTGGAAGCAAGAATGGCCAGACTTTGTCTCACCTATTTTGGTCATGTTGTAAGAAGGGACCATTCCCTGGAGAAGGATGTCATGCTTGGTAGGGTGGAGGGTCGACAAAAGAGGGGGAGGGCTTCAACGAGATGGATTGACATGGTGGCTGTGATGATGGGCTCAAGTATAGCAGGGATTGTGGGGCTTACGCAGGATCGGGCAGTGTTTCGTTCTGCTGTGCATGGGGTCACTATGAGTCGGAAACAACTCGATGGCACTTAACAACAACAACAAATTGGTAAGGAAGAAGTATGACTATCTCTATTTGCAGATGAAATGATCCTATACTTAGATAAACTAAGAGACTCAGCAAGAAAACTAAGGGCAGTAATTGAAAACTCACCCAAGTGTCAGAATACAAGATCAACATACAACAATCAATTGGATTCCCTGCATCAGCAAAGAGATCTCTGAAAAGGAAATAAGGAAACAATACCACTTAGCTACCACAAAGGTAAAATAATTAGAAATAAATCGTACCAGGGACACGAAGGATCTACACAAAAAAACTACAAAACACCACTTCAAGAAATTAAATGAGATGTGCGTGAATGGAATAACGTACCATGATCATGGACAGCAAGACTGAACATTGTGAAAATGTCAATACTACCCATAGCAATCTATAGATTCATTGCAATCCCCATCCAAATTCCATCAATATTATTTAAGGATATGGAAAAAAAAATTAATTTTATATAGAAAGGAAAGCGACCTCAGATAATCAAAGCAATACTGAAGAACAAAGTAGGAGGTCTCACACCACTCCCCAATCTCAAAACCTACTTACTATACAGCCACATTAGTTTTGAAACAGCTCAGAACCATACAATGACAGACGTATAGACCAGAGGAACAGAACTGAAATTCTAGAAATAGATTCATCCACCTATGGACAGCTCACCTTTGACAAAGGACTGAAACCCATTAAATGTGGACTAGACAGTCTCTTTAACAAATGGTGCTGGCAATATTGTATATCCACTTGCAGAAAACTGAAACAAGATCCATAGCTCATGCTGTACACAAATACCAACTCATTATGGATCAAAGACATAAATGTAAAGCCTAAAACTATAAAGGCCATCAAAGAAAAAACGGGCAAACTTAGCGCCATAATTAATGGCATAAATAGACTATCAAACATAAACAAAATGCACAAACATCAGAAGATAAACTAGATGACTAAGACATTCTAAAAAATTAAATTCTTATGCACATCAAAAGACTTCTCCAAAAGAGAAAAAAGACAATCTACAAATTGGAAAAAATATTTGGCAATGACAAATCCAACAAAGGACTTATCTCTAAAATTTATCAAATATTTGAACACCTCAACATCAATAAAACAAACAACCCAATTAGAAAATGAACAGAGGACATGAACAGACATTTCACCAAAGAAGATATTTAGGTAGCCAACAAACAGATGAAGAAATGTTAATAATCATAGCCATTAAAGAGATTCAAATCAAAACATCAATGAAATGTCATCTTACCCCAGCAATAATAGCAAAGTTCAACTAACTAGGGGAAAAAAAATGCTAGCAAGAGTGTGGAGAGATTGGTACTGTCATACACCACTGGTCAGACTGTAAAATGGTGTGACCACTGTGGAAAATGATATGACACTGTCTTAAAAAGTTGGAAATAGAAATACCATTTGTTCCAGCAATCCCACTACTTACTATATATCTTAAAGAATTGAGAGCCAGGACACAAAATGATATATGTATACCCATTGTTTCACACCATTATTCACAATAGCAAAGAGATGGAAACAACTTAACCGCTTATCAGTGGATGAATGAATGTACAAATTATGGTAAAAACACACAGTGACATACTGTGCAATATTAAACAATAATGAAGAATCTGTGAAACACCTCACAGTATGGATGATGTTGGAGGACATTATACTGAGTAAAATAAGTCAATCACAGAAGAACAAATATTGTATAAGTCTGCTATTATAAAAACTCAAGGAAAGGTTTACACAAGGAGATTTTAAAAAGATAGAAAGAATACAAAGCCATTATACCAAAAAGAATTAATGAATGTTAAACCATTTCAGGAGGTTGCATATGATGAAGAAATGATGCTATTGAAGAAAGTCCTAGCTGCACTGAAAGCATTCGAGGAAAACAAGGCTCCAGGAATTGAGTTGAGATGTTTAATTTTCCAAATACCAATGGATATTTTTAATAATCCAAATATTACCAGGAATTAATGAAGGTAATTTTTTTCTGACAAAGATTTTTATGTGCTATAATATGTCTATCTTAAAAGCAGAACATTTTAATAATTTAAGCTAAATTGACTGCATGGAGTATGTTCCCTAAAAAAAAAAAAAAAATAGTATTTTTGCTCTAAAATGAAAGACACTGATTGTATCAAGATAAGGAAAAAAAAAAAAA
>NW_006921645.1:5262923-5268430 GCF_000298275.1 Orycteropus afer afer | reverse complement strand
AAAAGATATGTGTATGCATATTTGGGACTAATAATTAGTGTGTTTGTCATTTAAAGGATCATACTGTAAGAAATGAATAAGAAAGACAAGGAATTTGGTAAGTTGTTTGTTTGATGTGATCTGAGTTCTTGTTTATTGCAATTGAAGGTTTATGGGTCAATTCATAGAATTTTTTAAGAGCTTTAATGTCAAATGGCATAGAAAACAAAGAAATATCTTTCTCATTGTTAAGGTAACAAATTTTTCCTTATTTACTAGGTCAAAAGGTTAATTTTGTTCTTTATGTATCTGCTTTGAAGGCAAGGTTTGCCAAAAACTAAACCTGAATCAGAAACAGTTGTATGGCTTTTAAAAAAGACTTAGGTTTTTACCTATAAGAATCTTTGATTTAAAATAAGTATCCATTCTCAGTGATCTATATTAAACTCCTGAAAACTCTGAAATTCCTAGTATGCCACAAAGGTTACATTAATCTTTTATAAAGAAAATGCAAAAATAATTTTTATTTCCAATACATTATGAACTAAAAAAAAATATATTGTCCAATGAGGAAAAGTGCCAAATTTTCTTTGGGCTAAAATTTATATTTCAATGATATTTGCTTAATACTAAAGAATAAGTGCATAATATTATGTAAAAATTTTATTATTTGAACTGCTAACTTGATTACAACTTTACTCAAAATCAACACAAAATCCACTGCCATCGAGGGGATTCTGACCCACAGGGACCACCATTGGGTTTCCAAGGCTATAAACCTTTATGGAAATAGATTGCCCAATCTTTCTTCCACGGAGCAGCTGGTGAGTTTGACCCATCAACCTTCTAGGTAGTAACTAAATGCCACCAGAGCTCCTTATATCTGGCATCATCAAGCCAATGATTTTAACCGAGGAATTCACATAACTTATTCATGGAATTTTTATTGCTACTCAGATGTTTAGAAACCTGATAATCGTGGTATATTCTCAATATAATCTGACTACTCATCTGTCAGCGTGTTGTACTGTGGTGTCTTGCATGTTGCTGTGAGGCTGGAGGCTATGCCACTAATATTTCAAATACCATCAGGGTCACCCATACTAGACAGGTTTCAGCAGAGTTTCCAGACTAGACAGACTAGGAAGAAGGAAGAGGCCATCCACTTCTTGAAGAACTGGCCAATAGAAACCTTATGAACAGCAGAGAAACACTGTCCGGTATATTACTGGAAAACTTTATAAATAGTCCTGAAACATTATACGATATAGTGCTGGAAGATAAGCCCCTCAGGTCAAAAGGCACTCAAAATATGACTGGGGAAGAGCTGCCTCCTCAAAGTTGAATTGACCTTGATGACATAGATAGAGTAAAGCTTTATTTTTGACTGATGTGGCATAACTTGAAATGAAAAGGAACAGCTGCAAACATCCATTAATAATCAGAATATGGAATGTATGAAGTATGAATCTAGGAAAATTGGAAGTTGTCAAAAATGAAATGGAATGCATAAAGATTAATATCCTAAGAATGATTGAACTAAAATGGACTGGTTTTGGCCATTTTAAATCAGGCAACCATATGATTTACTATTCTGAGAATGACAAATTGAAGAGGAAGGGTGTGGCATTCATCATCACAAAGAATGTTTCAAGATCTATCCTGAAGTACAGTGCTGTTAGTGATAGGACAATATCCATACGCCTACAAAGAAGACTAGTTAATACTACTATTATTCAAATGTATGCAACAACTACCAAAGCAAAATTCAAGGAAACTGAAGATTTTCACCAATGTCTGCAGTCTGAAATTAACCAAACATGCAATCAAGATATATTGATTATTACTGGTGATTGGAATGCAAAAGTTGGAAACAAAGAAGAATCACTGGTATTTGGAAAATATGGTCTAGCCCAAGCCATGGTATTTTCAATCAACTTATATGCCTGTGAAAGCTGGACATAAGTAAGACCAAAGAAGAGCTGATTCTTTTGAGTTCTAGTGTTGGTGAAGAATGCTGAAAGTACAATGGACTGCAAGAAGAATGAATAAATCTGTCCTGAAAGAAGTGCAGCCAGAATGCTCCTTGGAAGCAAGCATGGCCAGACATTATCTCAACTACTCTGGTCATTGTGTTAGACTGGATTCTCTAGAGAAACAAAACCAATAAAGCTTATATAAAGAAAGAAAGAGAAATTTATCTTAGGAAAATGACTCACGCACTTATAGAAGCTGGTAGCTCAAAGTTCTTGGATCAAACATCAAGGTGGAGGCTCTTCCCAACTCATGCAGCTGCAGAGGCTGAGGAGCTCAAGGTTGGCAGGCAGTATACTGGCTGTTGACTCCAACAAATGATGAATCCAAGGTCTCCAGGCCAAATGGTGGATTGTTCACTCACGGACAGTTGTAAGCAGCATAACTTAATCCCGATCCACAGAAGAGTGTCTCTTCTCCCAGGATGTCCATAAATATACTGGAAGCAGGCCACACCCCTAAGGAAACTCCCTTTCAACTGACTGGCTGCTCAAAACATATACATCTGATCCCATCATTGGAACAACTCATATCACAATTGCTTAAACCACACAGAATTGTGGTCCAGCCATGTTGACACACAGCTCCAAATATCACAATCATGTTGTCAGAAGAGATCACTCCCTGGAGAAATATATCATGCTTGATGAAACAGAGAGTCAGTGAAAAAGGTGACAACCCTCAATGAGATGGATTTATACAGTAGCTGGAAGATGTGCTCAAGTAGAGCAAGGATTGTGAACCTGGCACAGAACTAGGCAGTGTTTGATTCTCTTGTAAACAGGGTCACTGTGAGTCAGAACCAACTTGATGGTGCCTAACAACAACTACAACAATATATGGTATTATAGGAGCTCTGGTGGTGTAGTGATTAAGGTGTTTGTCTGCCAAACAAAAGGTCAGTGGTTCCAACTCACCAGCCTCTCTTCAGAAGAATGATGAGGAAGTCTGCTTCTGTAAAGATTTACAGCCTTGGAAACCCAATGGGGGTTTTTATGTCTCAGAATTGACTCAATGGCAGTTAGTTTGGTTTTTGGTTTACAATGTATTATGTCTCAACATTATTATGTGTTATATCTGAAGCTCTTTGAAAACAAGGCTAATCATTATGTTTAGAAATACTTTCATATAGCGTTCCCTTTATTTTAAATTCACTTTATTTGTCCTTGAATTAATTTTATGATTCTTATTAAGCCTTTCCCTTTTAGAAGTATCATTATTATTATAAATTAACCATAACAATTTTGGGAGCTCTGGTGGTGTAGTGCCTAAGGCATCTGACTGCTAACCAGAAGGCTGGTGGTTCAAATCCACCAGCTACTCCTTGGAAGGGTGATTGGGCAATCTACTTCTGTAGAGATTCTGCTTTGGAAATCCAAGTAGGTTTGTTATGAGTCGAAATCTACTTAGTGGCAGTGAATTTGGTTTTGGGAGTTTTGTAACAATTTTAAATTTTTCATCTGCAGATAAATTTTACTTTGCTGATATACTGAAAGTGTTTGACAAAATATTTCTAACAAAAATGAAGTATATCATATTTATGAAGAACACTATAATATTGCAAATTGATACCACTAGACTAAATCAAGACTCTAGGACACTTACGAAGAAACTGATTAGGTTTTCAGACTGCTACTGATCCAGATTTGCACAGCACTAAATTGACTACATTAGACTGAGTAAACTAAAAGAATTACTATAAGGCTTATAAAAGAATATTGCTGATATTCAATGTACTAGTCTCTAAATATAAGAAACTATTTTTTTCACTTTCTTACCCTCAGTATTCCAAAAACATATTTCAATGATATGATCATTTAACTTTTTTTCATCCTTAAATAGGATGAAATTCTTGTCTTCAGCACAACTCCTATTAAGGCATGGCATAAAAAATGCCTTTGTCAAGTTAGTTCAGTCTGTCACATGGTCATTCACGTAACTGATTGCTAGATGTGCTATAAAACTCGTGAGACTGTGCATGAAAATTCAGATCCACTACCACTCCAAATGGAAAATATTTCTAGGGATGTTTCCCTTGCTGTAATAGTGTTAGACAACATGATTGCCTTCAATTCTTCAAAACCAAATGGTCCTCCTTGTGTTGCTTATACCACCCCTAATATTGTTAAATATTGTCAATCTTTCATCCAATACACTAAGAAATGTTTGCAAAGGTTAAAGGAGACTTTGAAAGCCAGAAAAAAAAAATCTCAAAATTAGCCTGATATTGTTCCAGAGATAATGCATATGAAAAAAGGATATCAGGTAAAAGATTTCCTAAAGTTTCCTTGGAAAGGTATATAGTAACCTGCAAAAAAAAAAAAAAAAAATCTATGTGCTGCTAAATTCTTAGATTTACCTCTCCCAATTCAAGAAGAGTACATTTCCTCACAGGAGCTCTGGTGGCATAGTGCCTAAGGCACTTGACCGCTAACCAGAAGGTTGGCGGTTCAAACCCACCAGCCACTTCTCAGAAGGACAACTTGACAACAACATCGCACTGGACTATTCAACCTACTAAGAAAATCAAACTAAAATTCAGGCACCCCAGAACCCAGAAGCAGATGACTGTAAAAGAAGTAGACAACTGGCTTCAGATCATGGATCAAGATCTGAAATACTTGGACTTTTGTTGACTGTTACCTTTAGCATTGTCATTGAAGTACTACAGATTGGTAACATTGTCCCTTGTTTTAATATTTTATCCTTCCCCTGTGGACTTAAACCCCTTAGCTTTAATGCTAGTCATTAATTGCCTTAGTAACTTTCAAGTGTTTTCAAATTTTATTATATCTTTTTTGTTCTTAGTATTTTACTCATTGATATTGACATTATGGTTGCCCTTTTTACTTTTTCTGGGCTACATTTCTCTACTCTGAAGCCCTTCCTAAATCTTCTCTTATTCCTCACCACAACTCCTATTAAGGGAGGGCATAAAAATACCTTTGTCAAGTTAGTCCAATCTCTCATATTGTCATTCATCTAATTGATTGCTGGATATGCTACAAAACTCCTGAGATTGTGCATGAAAATTCAGATCCACTAACCACTCCAATATGGAAAAGATTTCTAGTGATGTTTCTGATGTTGTCAACTCAAGAGAAATCTTTAAACCCCCTTGCTGAAATAGTGTTGTTGTTGTTAGGTGCTGTCGAGTCGTTTCCAACTCATAGAAACCCCATGCACAGCAGAACGAAACACCGCTCTATCCTGTGCCAGCTCCATGATCCTTGCTATATGTGAGTCCATTGTTGCAACCACCATGTCAATCCATCTTGTCAAAGGCCTTTCTCTCCTTTGTCGACCAACCACCTTACCAAGCATGACATCCTTCTCCAGGGAATGGTCCCCTCTGACAATATGACCAAAGTAGGTGAGATGAAGTCTGGCCATCCTTGCTTCCAAGGAGCATCTCGGCTGCACTTCCTCCAGGACAGATCTGTTAGTTCTTTTGGCAGTCTGTGGTACCTTCAGCATTCTTCGCCAGCACTACA
>NW_006921645.1:5251509-5260838 GCF_000298275.1 Orycteropus afer afer | reverse complement strand
ATTTCAGACTGCAGAAGTTGATAAAAATCTTAAATTTCCTCATCTTTGGCTTTGGTGGTTGCTGCACAATTTTGAATAATAGTCATATTAACAGGTCTTCCTTGTAGGCATATTATCCTATCACTGACAGCATTGTACTTCAGACAGATTGTGAAACATCCTTTGTGATGATGAATGCCACACCATTGCTCTTTAAACTGTCATTCTCGGCATAGTAGATCATATGGTTCTCTGATTCAAAATCACCAAAACCAGTCCATTTCAGCTCATTAATGCCTAAGATATCAATCTTTATGCGTTCCATTTCATTTTTGACAACTTCCAATTTTCCTAGATCTCTAATTCGTACATTCCATGTTCTGATTATTAATGGATGTTTGCCACTATTTCTACTCAATTTGAGTGGTGCCATGTCAGCAAATGGAGGTCTCAAAAGCTTTACTTTATCCATATGAGTAAGGCTGATTTTACTCTGATAATGCAGCTTTTTCCCAGTCTTACTTTGAGAGTTTTCTAAGCTAAGTGACTCATCTTCCGTCTCTGTGTTGGACAATGTTTCTGGACTATTCATAAAGTTGCACAGTAATGTATCAGACAATGTTTCTCTGCTATTCATAAGGTTTTCCCTGGTCAATTCTTTGGAAGTGGATGGCCTCTTCCTTCTTCCTAGTCTGTCTCAGTCTGCAAGCTGGGCTGATACCTGTGCAACAGGTGCACCCCACTGGGTTTGAAACACCAGTGGCACAGCTTCAATATTCACAGCAACACATCAACACAGTAGGACAAACCAACAGACAAGTTTGTCTCCCTTAGCTGGTGGAAACCCTCCAACCATCCTTACCTGGATCTCTGTGGCTAATTCCTCAGTGTGTTCCAGTCCCCTTTGCCTTTTCTGTCCTCTCCCTGACCCCCACCTTGCTGCTTGTGGTGGGTGGTCTGTATTCCCTCTCCTCACCTGGCTCCCTGCAGTTGACGCCTCAATCTGTTCCTATCCCCTTAGTCTTTTCTGTCCTCTCCCTGCCTTTCTACCTCGCTCCTTGTGGGGTGTGGACTAGGTTCCCTGTCTTCACCTGGGTCCCTGCAGCTGACCCCTTGATCTGTTCCAGTACCTTTTGTCTTTTCTGTCCTCTCCTTGTTTCCCACTTTGTTGCCTGTTCTTAGGTCCCTGGAATCCAAATGAGAATGCTATCACTTTAAAATCCAAAATGGTTGCCACTTGTAAACATTAAAATAGCTGTGCCCTCAGTCACTTTAAATAACCAAAATTGCTGCTGCTTGCAAACATTCAAAATGGCTGTACCCTCAGTCACTTTAAATATCCAAAATGGCCACCTTGTAAAAGCTGATTCCTGTGAAGTGGAGGCCAGACATGCAGCTCCCCTCCAACCTTCTACCAGTTCTGACACAACACTCTCTGCTTCTCAGCTGAGTTTGATGACTTATTGCAGTAACCACACAGAACTCACAGACAATACTCACAATTATAGTGTTAGACAACAGGATTTCCTTCAATTTTCTGTAGACCAAGCAGGGAGGAAAATGTACCATTGCTAATACCTCCTGTTGTGCTTAGATTAACACCTTGGGAGATGTGGAACAAGATATTTAAAAGATTCACCAAAAGGCTACCTAACTGCATCTTCTCCCTCAGAACGAATCCTTGATATCTTCAATTAGTTTCTTAAAGGCTAAGGCTCTTATGTTAGATCTGCTTTGTTAAGAACACTTATGATACTTATTGTTATTGTAATTATAATTAAAACAATTAAATTCAATATAAAAGTTGCTGCCCATATCTTGACCTAGAGAACCAACTTGTTACCAGTGAATCGACTTATGTATGTTGATAAAACTTATTCCATCTGGACTTGAGGTCTTTCTCTAAAAGCTTCCTATTTACATAGCAACCAAGCAGTTCCTCTAATGTGTCCTATGTTAACCTTTTCTAAAATATTACTGAAGACTGGGTGCTAAATCTAGGCATGGTGAAGATTGTGAACTGTGCCCAGTTATTCAGAGAAAATGAAAGACTTGCACTAAGACAAGTGGACATTCAAAAGTAAATTCTAGTGAAGACATCCATGTGGAAGAAAGATGCCATCCTACGTGTAACCAAAGAATTTTACAGAAATCCTTCATTTTAAAACAAACAAACAAACAAAAACATAAGAACAATCATAGGCAATCAACTATGGGAGATCAGAAGGCAGCATTTGCATAGGTAGAAAGGTAGGGAGGCAGAAATGCATAGGCATAAAGGACACAAGGAAAAGGTAAACACAGGGAGGAAAAGGGAGGTGAGCTGTTACACTGCAGAGAATGTAACCAGTGTCACAAAACAAAATGTGTATGAACAGTTGAATTTAAAATGAATCTGAAATAAATAAATAAATAAATAAATAAAAGATGCATTGTATGAGAGTCTAAAATATGAGGCACTTGTGTTGTGTAAATAGGGCAGCCAGAAAGCGAAGCCTTAACTCTTCTTGACATAAGTCTGGAATCCATATTGAAATTTAAAGTTGTCATTTCTAATAGCAGTTTTTTTGTTTTGTTTTGTTTTTTTTTAAACTTTGTGCTCACTGAGCCATATATCCTAAAAGAAATGTATTTTTCTTTGTGGTCAGGTAGATGCAATATGTGATAGCCTATGTCCAAAGGATCTTGACGTATAGAATTATCAATAAATCTTCTTTACAATGGACCTCTAGGAAAATATATGCTTGAGAAAGCAGTTTTAATAACAGGTTCTCAGTAAAGTATGTCCTGCCATTGTCTATAACCATTCTGCACATCATCTGAAAAGCATGTATATTTGCAATTATGTTTCCTTAACTAATCATATAAACCTAATTATGTTGTTTTCACCAGTCACTTAAAGCCCCTGCTTTTGTTAATCCACCTTTGATTTTTACAAATAATTAGTAAGCCAATAAGAATGTTATGTTGTCAATTTCTGTTTTAACAGTAAAAAAAAAAAAAAAATTGCCTGAATTCTTGTAACTCCTTAGAGAGCATAGTTCACTTTCTTGACTCTGCTTATCCCCAGTTTAAACAGTGTCTTGCCTTCAATAAAACTCTGCTTTGATTCAACACAGTACATGACGTTACTCTTTGACACATTCAACAAGTACAGTACCTGGTATGTTGTAGGTCATTCAAAAATAAATCTTTGCCTTCTTAGCATTTATACTCTTGCAAGGTTAGATAGAAATAAAAAAAAATAAACTTAATTTAAAAGTAGTTGCATATAATGCCAGAAGTGGATAAGTGTCACACTTTTACTTTGTTCTTTTGTCACATCTCTTCTAATTATTCCACAGTCTGCTCTCTTGGGAACCTTTGATCCCATTCTGTCCAGGCTCTGGCCCCAGTTTAACTTTTCAGCTGAGTTTCTTCTCAAATCCTTTTGCTAGCTGAACTTCAAGAGTGAAACCTTGAAATATCACGCTGGTTTATGTTTTTCAAGGTCTAGAAAAAGAATCTTTCACCCTTTCCTCTGGGTCTGCATTATTCTCTGTCCCTCACGGACTTCTCATAGTATTTAAAGAATGTACCACCATGACTCAACTCTCACTTTCCTATTAGCTCCTAAAAGGCAAGGATTATACTTTACTTATCTGTATTCTAAGGACCTGTATGTAGAACATGTTCAAACATGTTTGTTTACTAAGAAAAATAGCAACTGAATAGGATGCCCAACTGTCCAGTTCATGATGCCAGGTCAGGGATACAGCATGAAAGGTCTTTAACTCTAAGTCAAAGAAGACTGTGGTGGACATTTCATTTCATAGATGTGTATTATGTAGGTCCAGGATTAGCTAAATCCAGTCTCCATGCCAAATCCAGCCTGCCAATTGTTTTTATAAATAAAGTTTTATTGGAGCACAGCCACTTCCACTCATTTATGTATTGTCAATGGCTGCTTTCAACTTTATACGGGAGAGTTGAGTAATTGCAATAGAGACTGTTCAGTATGCGAAGCATAAGTCTTTTACTATCTAGATCTTTACATGACATGTTTGCTGAGTATAGTCTATGCCAGTCAGCAAGTCAGAGTTTGTATAATCAGTTGTCTAAACTCTAATAAATTTATATAAACTCCTCCCCTGGTCAGTCCAGAAACAGGTACAGAATAAACCCATAGTCTGGTTATTGGTAAAATAAGTAAAAGAATTAGCCAAAAGAGAGATTATAAGACATAGTGCATTATGGGGAGCTCTGGTAGCATAAAAGCTAAGGCACTTGACTGCTAACCAGAAGGCTGGCAGTTCAAACCCACCAGCCACTCCTTAGAAGGAAGGGGCAATCTACTTCAGTAGTGATACTGCCTCAGAAACCCAAGGAGGGGTCACTATGAGTCGGGTCTAACTCGACGGCACATAACAACAACAGCACATCATGCTGCACTTTTCTGAGGAAGGCTTTTTTTTTTCTTTCCTATAGGATTTACATGATCCCATTCAATATTAGAACTTGACATCTTAAATGAATACTACTTTAAGGAGAGTAGCAAAGAGCATATGAAAATAGCCTGGACATTCTCCACTGCATTCAACATATATTTATTGAGAGTCTACTTCTTTTTCTTTTTCTTTTTAATTTTCATGTACTTCTCTGTATCTTCCTCTTCCTCAATGCCACTGTGTTGATCACTCACTTTTGGTACATTGCCTCTCCCTTTACCCAAATCAATATTTGTCTCTACCTATCTAGCAGTGTTCCCTCCCATCCCTTTCCTCCCTGGTAGCCAACAAAGAAAGTTTCCTTCCATATATAAACCTAGTGGCACAATGGCTAAGCATGTGGCTGCTAACCAGAAATTTGGTGGTTCAAACCCACCCAGCAACTGTGTGGGAGAAGGACCTGGTGATCCACTTCCATAAAGATTACACCCTAGAAAACCCTATGAGGCAATTCTACATAGGGTTGCTGTAAGTCAAAATTGACCCAATGACACCCACCAAAATCAACATACAGCAAGGAGTTTATGCAGTACCTGTGGGAGAAGGGAAAGAAGTAAAACTAGAGAAGAGAAACTTGGGCTTCAATGCAACCACAACATACACCTCAGACAACTCCCAGGGAAATCTGACACTGGAATGTTGCTTCAGAATTGTCCCTGACCTACAATATGAGTGAAGGGAGCTTGGCCTTTATGCATCTGCAATATCCAATCCTCAGATGAAGGATGCCCATGAGAAGGGGATTATCTACAGCTGAGAGCAGTTTCTGGAAAGGGCTAACAGCTAAAGGCTGAGGGAAAGGAGTCCTCAGTTCCGAAGGGAAGGATCTGGCAGTGCTACATAATTTCCACTACAGTCCATGCTTGTGTGGCCCAGTTTTCCTTTACATAAGTTCTGAGATCAACTCCTGCAGGATTCTTGGGGGACTTTTTGCTAGGAAAAACATAGTGGGACAATTTACAGCCTCTCGTGATTCAACCAGTCTCAAGGTCTCAAGTGATAATAATCATTTTCACCATTTATGATGCCAGGAATTCAAGATTCCTTTATGTTCAGCTAGCACTTGGTGGCATGACACAGATCTTGATCTAGATATCAAGGGGTCTGAGGTTCTGGTCACCATACTTTTCACAGGCAATTGTTTCTATACTTATTCATCAAAATTAGGCAAAAGTGTGCCAATGCCAAGAGTGATCCATGTCCAAAACCTATTTTCCCTGTCTCCATTATGGAAGAGCAGCCCTATCTCTTCCTGACTGACTTTTCAAGGTCAATTTCCCCTGACATTCTGGTAACTCTTCTCTTTGCCTGTTCCTTCCTTGGCACAAAATGCCCAAAGTGCCTAGGTAATAGTTATAGCTCAATATTCAATGGAACTCTTGTCAAATTCCTTGGAGCAAGCATTTCTCCTTTAGGAATCAGAGCCTCTGAACTGGCAGAACTCAGAGCTACAGAAACAGGAAGGATTTCACGCCCAGTTTTCTAGGATAGATAGTGATATTGGCCATCCTTATTCTACATTTTGGTTTGCAGACCCATATATTCTACTTATTGTAGACAAAGGATTTATATAATGGAGAATACTGCGTTCATAAGGATAATCCATAAGGATAATTGTCTCTGAGCTGACATCTCACCTGTGTCTTCAAAAAACCTTTCAATAAAACTTGTTCAGGTTGATGTCATCTGAATGGTGTGGTGTGTGATAGGACCAGTGGATCTTATGCTCATGTGCCACTGCCACACCATATGAAGTGGCTCATTTGGTCTGATAAGATATAATATGGCATACATGTCAGTTGATAACATACTTACTAAATATTTGAATAGTGATGCTGGCTGAAACCCTTTGGTAAGGAAAGGCAAACCAGTACCCAGAATTGTCCTTTTTAGTCAACCAGATGAGCAATTTCTACCCATTCAAGAGTGGAAGAACTCCAAATAGTTTACTTACTACTAAGGATCAGACTGATCCCTTAATAGTTGTTGTACTAGAATCTCAGTTCAGGACTGGTTTTCTTGCTATTAGATTAGACATTTGGCAGCATCAGGAGCCAAATAAGCCTTGGTAAATGGGACATATAGACTTCATCCCTGACATTGTGGCTACTCTGTTCATAGTGTCCAGTGGTCAAAGACATAGTCTGGCACATCTGTACAGAAGGGGTCATTCTGTTTACTTGGTTGCTTAATACATTTTCTGTGGTGAATTCTCCCTGGAGAGGATTAACATGCAATACAAAGACCTTCAGGCTTTGTGCCCACTTCCAGGTGTCCATCCACATGCTTCTTCCCAGATCTTCTTATTTCTTAACTTGTGGTGTTTCTTACCACGGCCTCAGAAGTACTTGCTGTTTTCTTGCTTATCTGGTATATTACTATGATGTTCTGCATCATGTCCCACTAGGCCAAATTTCTTCAGCTTATATTATGACAGAGTGTGGGAAAGGTAACACAGCCCAAAGGGGAGACTTTAAAAAACAGTGTTGGCTAGTCCAAGTGAACATAAACTGTTTATTTTTCTCCTTTCTGATGGAATGGAAAAGAATACATTTGCCAAACCAGTACCTGCAAATTGTGTACATGTGGCTATGTCCACTTGCTCTAGACAAGATACATTATCTTGTACAGCACAGGTAATAGGGGCTACTCCTTGGACGAATTCATTATAATCTATAGGCTGGCTTCCTCTGGGACTCAGTTTTCAGTGGCAATGATGATGAATTAAACAGATATATAATAGATATGATGGGAACTAGTATTCATGAACTTTAGGTATTAAAAGAAGGCTGGCAGTTCAAACCCACCAGCCACTCCTCGGAAGCAAGGTGGGCAATCTACTTCCATAGTGATACCACCTCAGAAACCCAAGGAGGGGTCGCTATGAGTCAGGTCTGACTTGATAGCACATAACAACAACAACAGTCCCTGTCACTATCTTGACCATGGTTCTGGAGAAGAACTGAGAACACTTGGCCTTCTCCTCAGTGATAACTGCTACTCCATAGGTAGAGGAACGACTGTCTAAGTTGTCTTAAACTTCAAGTTTTTCTATTCCATTTACAGGTTTCCCCACTATCCAAAAGTAGAATGTTCCTATAAAACTTATCATAAGCTGAAATGGCATGAAGAAGCAATTACCATTAATTTATATGGGGAAAGTTTTTGAGTGCTCCCAGACCCAAAAAATGATCTACCAAATCATATCAAATAACACCTAAAAGCTAAAATAACACTAACATATAGTGTTCAGACAGAGTTCAAAGTTATCGTGGCTTAATGCTAAGATGCTGAGTGTAGTTTCTAAGTCAGGATCTTGGTGACACTACTCTTGCTGTTCAGGGTGAATACTGCATCTTTAATGGCTTTCTATAAGACATTTTCATCTTTTTTCATAAAAGTGAAAATATTCTTCAGATTTATTTGAATTAGCAAAAACAAGTACTAATGTAGGTCTTTTATAAAAGCAATGTGGTATAAAGTAAACTTTCAAAAACAGGGGATACCTGTAAATAAATTCAAGGAATAGGGAAATGAACTCTGGGTTGATTTGTAGATCCACTGTAAGCTTGACCTGGACCAGCACTCCATTTATGATCTGGCACCCATATGCCTCCTAATTGAGGGATATGATGATGCATTAGGTCCTGTGGGTTTCCAAGGTGGTAAATCTTTACAGAAATAGATTGGCTAGTCTTCCTTCCATGGAGTGGTGGGTTGATTTGAACTGCCAACCTTCTGGTTAGCAGTCAATTGCCTTAGGCACTGTGCTACCAGAGATCCATTAGGTCCCTAGGCATGAACATTAACTCAAACCTTGTGTCCAATAGTCCTGGAAATTTTGGGGTATTCCCCCTTCTATGCATATAGTTACCTGAATAAATGACCATATGTCCATTAAAGAAGGTCTGGGACAATAATTCCAGTATACGCTTAGTATGGTTATAGGATGCTTCCTCTGAGGATCTAACCCCCAATTTTGTTAATAGTTTTGGATCAGAAAACTAACTGACTCAGGTCTGAAAACTGGGAAAGGGAGCATGCCTATTTATTGGGATGGATGTCCTCGACCTCATGATCATCCAATCTTCATTTATTTTGGCTATGCAGTTTGAGCAAAGCCCTGTTGATGCCCATAGGAATGTTCTGTTCTAGTAATCATTTCCCTAGCATTCAGACATCTTGACCCACATTTTGACCTTACCTCATTACTACAGTTTTACTAACTTTTTCTTCTGATAGTTAAGCACCTATTACCTAACCTCTGTTATTTTAGGATCCTATCAACCCTTTAAGAGCTTTGATGGTGCAATGGTTAACTGCTTGGCTGCTAACTGAAAGGTTGGCTGTTTGAATCCACCAGCCACTCTATGGGAGAAAAATGTGATGGTCTGCTTCCATAGAGATTTATAGCCTTGGAAACCCTATGGAGAAGTTCCACTCTGCCCTATAGGGTCACTATGAGTCAGAATTGATTCAATGGCAGTGGATTTTTTTTTGTTTGTTTGTTTTTTGGTATCTACGCTTTGCTATTAGAAAACCAAGTTCTCTAAATTCTCTGTCTCCTATAAAAGAGAACCATCACAGATTTCTAGGGGATGTGAGTGCCCTTCTATCAAGTGCATCTCTTATTGCTTTGAAAAATAGAGTATACACTGGGTCTTCTCACTAAATCCAGCTGGTATCCTTACATGGAACATAGTATTCTAATATATTTTAGTATGGTATTCAGCCCCAGGGTTACAGGTGAGGAGAGACAACTCAGGGATGCCCAAAGTAGCAGGCGGGAAGAGCAGGAGAAAGGGGATTAAAAGCCAGGAAGCCAGAGAGAAGAGCAGTAAGCTGCAGGGATACAGGTGAGGA
>NW_006921645.1:5200083-5248529 GCF_000298275.1 Orycteropus afer afer | reverse complement strand
TTCGTCTCACCTATTTTGGTCATGTTGTAAGAAGGGACCATTCCCTGGAGAAGGATGTCATGCTTGGTAGGGTGGAGGGTTAATGAAAGAGGGGGAGGCCTTCAACGAGATGGATTGACACGGTGGCTGCGATGATGGGCTCAAATATAGCAGGGATTGTGGGGTTGGTGCGGGATCATGCAGTGTTTCATTCTGCCGTGCGTGGGTTTGCTATGAGTCGGAAATGACTCAACAGCACTTAACAACAACAACAACATGGTATTCTAGCATTTTCTGAGACTTCTGACTTGCCATCTGCCATAACAATTCTGGCATTTCTGTGTTTACTTGATTTGAGCCATCACTTCTCCATGCCCCTAAGAGTAATCCTAACAGCATGTAGGCACTGTCTCCTGGAATTCTTGTCAGGTTATAAAATTCTGTATCATGGGAGTTGTTGTTAGGTGCCTTCGAGTGATCTCCAACTCAGTTATCTCCCGTACAGCAGAACACTGCCCGATCCTGTGCCAGACCCACAATCTTTGCTACACCTGAGCCCATCATTGCAGCCCCTGTGTCAATCCATCTTGTTGAGGGCCTTCACCTTTTTAATTGGCCCTCCACTTTGCCAAGCATGATATCCTTCTCCAGGGAATGGTCCCTTAGGACAACATGACCAAAGTAAGTGAGACAAAGTCTGGCCATTCTCACTTCCAAGGAGCATTCCGGCTGCACTTCTTCCAAGACAGATTTGTTAGTTATTTTAGCAGTCCATGGTACTTTCAGCATTCTTCACCAACACCACAATTCAAAAGCATCCACTCTTCTTCGGTCTTCCTTTTTCATTGTCTAGCTCTCACATGTATATGAGGTGACTGAAAAATACCATGCCTGGTGTCAAGTGAACCTTAGTCTGCAAGGAAACATCTTTTCTCTTTGACACTTGAAAGAGGTCCTTTGCAGCAGATTATCCCAATGCTATATGATGCCTGATATCTTGACTTCTGCTTCCATTGTTGATTGTAGAACCAAGTAATATGAAGTCTTTGACAACTTCAACTTTTTCTCCATTTAGCATAGTGCTGCTTATTGGTCCCATTGTGAGGACTTTTGTGTTCTCTATATTGAGGTGTAATCCATAATGCAGACTGTAATCTTCAATCTTCATCAGTAAGTGTTTCAAGTCATCCTCACTTTCAGTGAGCAAAGTTGTGTCATCTACATAACACAGGCTGTTAAGGAGTCTTTCTCCAATCCTGATGCCACAGTCTTCTTCATACAGTCCAGCTTCTCAGAGTATTTGCTCAGCATACAGGTTGAATAAGTATGGTGAAAGGATACAACCCTGATGCACTCCCTTCTTGATTTTAAAACATGCAGTGTCCCCTTGTTCTGTTCAATAAACAGCCTCTTGGTCTATGTACAAATTTCTCATAAGCACAATTAAGTATTCTAGAATTCCCATTCTTCTCAATGTTATAGATAACTTATTATGATGCACACAGTCGAATGCTTCTGCATCGTCAATAAAACAAAGAAAACATCTTCCTGGTATTCTTTGCTCTGAGCCAAGATCCACTTGACATCAGCAATGATATGGGAGAATCCTTCAAATTCAATAAATTCTCTCTCATTCGACTTTTTGTTCCATTTTCTTTGATTCAGTACCTTCAGAATCCACTTCCATATGTTTGTTACTCTCCTGTTTTCTTTAGGTACATTATCCTCTTAGATTGGGATATAATATCTTTGGTGTCCTTGCAAGTCTAGCACTTCCCCAATCTGTTTATTCAGACTGGATGAAGATATTAGATGAAAGCTGCCTCCAAGAAGTGGGCTGTTAACCTTGAAAGAAAGAGTTGTCTTCAAAGTAGGGAAATTCCTGGAAATAGCTAACAGATGAAGGTAGTCAATTAATAGAACTCCTAGCAGTGGAGGAATAAATCCTTCCTTACTAAAGGGGGCCCTTCTAAGTGGCAAAATTCAGTGTCTACTACATGTTTTTCCCAACTTTCTGCTATATGCCTTCAATGACAGAAAGACCTGTCTTCCAGGAGTTTACTTCCCAGTTGAAGGAGATGTAATAGGTATGAAACTTCTGTAAGAAAAATTCTGCAGTCAGACAAATAGAACAGAAAAGGACATTAAGCTCCACTCATATTTTGTGATGATGAAAGTGAGACCTGGAGGTCAGGTGACCTTCCCAAAGATTCACAGATGGTTTGCAGCAAAGATTAGAACCTGGGTTGAGCCTTCAGCCTTCTCATAAGATCTACTCCTAACAGCTCTTATTCTCTGTTTGCCCTTAGATAGTCTTTGTGCGATTTCAGAAGTGATATATAAATATTGAAATGAAAACTTTTGGACTCCCAAATCTCCAGTTAGTAAACTGTTTACATCAGGGGGGTTGTTGGTGTTGTGTACTGTTGAGTTGACTCTGACTTATAACAACTCTATATGATAGAGTAGAACTGCCCCATAGGTTATTGTAGGCTGTAATCTTCATGACAGCTGATTTCTAGATTTTTTCTCCAGTGAAGCCACTATTGGGTTTGCACCAACAAACTTATGGTTAGTAGCCAAGCTAGGGAGGGATTAAATCACTCATCAGTAAGTGTCTCACCAATAGTACAAAGACTGAAGAAAATTCTGACAGTCCAACTTGGTGTGTCAATGCCTGTCTCTGATCTATATGGCTCTGGTTAATTGTCCAACAGTGTGAAACCTTTCAACAAGAGCGGGAAGTAACTAAGTGTGTTGACACTGTCCAATCTCCTCACTCTTCAGGGGCATATGACTTGTCCCAAATCACACTGTGAACTGTGATAACACAGAAGACAAAACAAGAGTAAGAGAAGGTAAAAAAAAAAAAAAAAAAAAGAACAATAACTGCTGGAACAGAAAACTTTTTAACTGAAGATGGTAGGAACAAGAGTAACCCACTGCCATCAAGATGATTCCAACACGTAGTGACAGAAGAGAACTGCCCACAGAGTTTCCAAGTATGTAAATCTTTACACAAGCAGACTGCCTCACCTTTTTCCTGAAGAGCAGGTTGTAGATTCCAACTGCCAACTTTTTGGTTAGAAGCCAAATGTTTAACCACTACAGGAACCATAGTAGAGCTGATCAAACTCAAATGCTGTTTCCTGCCAGCTTAAAGTCTCACCGCATCACAAATTAACATTTGCTGGTGGTGTCCTGGCAGATGAAGTATGGAAGAGAAGTTATGTGTGCATATGTGTGTGTGTGCATGTGTGTGTAGGTATAATCTATCTTGGAGCAACCATTCACAGCAGTGAACAGATTTCTACCTCCACCCTGACTTCATGATTCACAAGAATAAAAGTCCCTCTTTAGGCCTTTATCATTGTACTTCAGGGACAGGAGTATAAATAATATGCTTGTAGGGAATTTCAGTACATAAATGAAGCTTACCCAGGGAAGGGTCACAAGGATGGAGGAAGATTTAAAAATCAAGATATTGATAAACTTTGAGAAGTCAAACATTTAGGGTTTGAGTGGGTCAAGGGTGCTGGATTCAGTTCTCTGAAGAGCAGTCATGGGACATGTGTATGTCTCCAAAGAGCATGAGTAGGAACTAAAGGGAGGCAGTACTCAGTTCTTCTAATGTGGTTTCCTTATATCTAGAACTCTTCAGTAATGTGGAATGGTGTGGTTTGTCCTTAGAAGTAAGTAGTGAGTTGTTCAATCTTTCAACTGTTAAGCAAACTCTGTGTCAGTGACTGTGCTGGTGAGGTTTCTAAATTGGAAAGGAATCTGTAGGAAAAGGATGCTAAGATCTCTACCAACAAAGAGATTCCTCAGTGCCGGCTCACACTGGTAGAGAAACAGAGGGCAGACAGTGACCCCTATAAATAATACAGGTGTGTTTAGACTCCAGCTAGTATAAATAGAATAGTCGAATCCATCTCTGACCTGTGATTGGCAACCAGTGTGGCAGCATTGTGCCTAGAGTATTCATTCAATCACAAATGCCTCTGCTAACAAATCCAAGAACTATGAATCCGTCACCAGCTTCAATGTTGCAGCAGTTCTCATGACTATCAACTTCTTTATGTCTAACCCAGAAAATACCCCACCAAGGCATTCCTCATTTAGCTTAAACCAACAAAAACATTTTTTTTTTCAGATTCTTGATGTGTTACTTATCAACTTAACAGGCATTTAAATGACTGCTATGTTCTCTCCTTTCCCTACATACACTGTGGCTTAAGATGGTAAAAACAGAGAGAAAATTCAGAGAATGTATTTCAAAAGAATATGTCCTGTCTTCCATTCATGGTGTTCATTTTAAGCACCAGATGTTTATGAAAAGGAAGATGTTATTACTTAGGAGACAACCCAGAGTCTGCTGCCTCCCTGTCAGGCATTTGTGAGGGAGGAACATAGATTTAACCAGGAAAGGAAGGCAGGCTTACTCTTTTGGAAATTATTTCTGGGGAAAAAAAAAATAGCCACAATTTCTAAACATTAAAGTAATTCAGACAAGTATGATATTAATTAAAGACTGGGGAAAGGTAATTTGCTGGCAGCTTGAAAACTGGGTTTAGAAGGGAGTGACAAACCCATCTTGAGTAGTAGTTATTGTTATTGTTGTTGTTGTTGTTTTTATGTACCCTCGAGTCAGACCCGACTCATAGTGACCCCTCCTTGGGTTTCCGAGGCAGTATCACTATGGAAGTAGATTGCCCTATCTTCCTTCCAAGGAGTGGCTGGTAGTTATTGTTATTGTTGTTGTTGTTGTTGTTTGCCGTCGAGTCAGCCCCGACTCATAGCGACCCCTCCTTGGGTTTCCAAGGCAGTATCATTACGGAAGTAGGATTGCCCAACCTTCCTTCCGAGGAGTGGCTGGTGGGTTTGAACCGCCTGCCTTCTGGTTAGCAGTCAAGTGCCTTAGCCACTATGCTACCAGAGCTTATTAGGTACCATCAATTCCATTCCAATGCATAACAACCACAGGTACAATAGAATAAAACGTGACATAGTCCTGCACTATCTACGTGATTTTTGGTATGTATGAGCTCATTGTTTTGGCAATTGTGTTAATTCATCTCATTGAGGATGTCCTTTGTTTTCACTGACCCTCTTCTTCACCAAACATCTTGATTTAGAGAACCAATTCAGGGTTTGGCAGATACCTAAATCACTGGTTCTTGTAGAGGTAGCATTCCACAATTCCATAGCCAGTGCCATGTGTGAGGAGATGTAAGAGGATGCAGTTAGGACCCAGCATCATCTGCAGCTCATGGTTCCTGTACCCTGAAGATAAGGAGTGTCTGCCCAGACAGCCTGGCACCAAATTTGGCAGCTTTACAGTAACATGATTTCTTCTTAGAGTCATAAAACACTACACTGTGAAAGATCCTAGGATTCTGAAAGCAATTCCTTCATCTGACAGTAAGTAAACTGCTGAGGGTAGTATGATGCCTTGCCAAAATTCTCAAGGAAGTAGTTGACAGAACAGGAGTGGATCCCATTTTATCTGACCCCAGGTCAGTGTGCTTAATCCATCACACCATACCATCTCTCTAAGTGTGCCTCTGGGTAAAACTGACAATTCAGACAAAATTCTAAAGCAAAGCTAGGATTAGATGCATCTGTCAATATCCTGCCTCCCCTTCTGAGACTTTCTCCCATATACAGCAATTGCAGGACCTGATCTGTCTCTTTTCCCTGCTTAAGCACTCCTCTGAAGGAGCTCCCGTGGTACAGTAGTTAAGGCATTCGATTGATAACCAGAAGAATGACAGTTTGAACCCACTAGCTGCTCCATGGGTGGAAGATGTGACAGTATGCTTCAATAAAGATTTATAGCCTTGGAAATGCTAAGGGGCAGTACTACTCTGTCCTATAAGATCACTATGAGTCAGAATCAACTCCATGACAATGGGTTTTGTTTTGTTTTTTGTAAACCCTCCTCTGTGGTTCTCCTCAAGCCTGCTCATCCCCAGAGTAGCATTTCACCTTCTTCTCCTTGTTTTCACCCTTCTCCTGTTTTCATCTGAACTAATTTCTTAAGGTAACTGACCTAATCCAGGGGATTCTACTAATTCTCACCAAGGTGGGTGTTTTGGTGAACTTAAGCTTCCCCAGAACTTGTTAAGTCAAATGCATCTCTGATGGGTAAACTGTAGAGATTTTTTGAGCAAGGGCACCTTCCCTGTGGCCCTTGCTAATTCTCACACTCATCCCAAGTCTTAGCACTTCAGAGTAAGTCCCTTTTAAGAAATTTTCCTGCTTCTAGGCAAAGCTGCTCTGGGAAGACAAGAATCACAAAACAGGACCTCAACTGAATAAAAAAGCTGTGGTCCTCAGAAGCAGGCTTCCAACCCCCAAGCTCTTCCCAGGTGAAGCCAAGAGCCAAGGAGAAAGAGTAATCAACTCACTCTCCATGAGGCAACCGCACAGCAGTCGTGTCTAGAAAAGAAAGAAAAAAAAAAAAAAATGTCATTACTGCCCATGGGAGAGTGTAATGACCCAAATTATAGCCTGTCAGATGAGGCAGTGCCTGCCCCAGGGAGGCTACTGCTGCAAGCATGGCTCACAGAGCAGGTGGGAAAGAGAAATATGCTTCTGGAAAGCCTGGGGAAACTGGGGCTTTAGCTCCAGCTCCAACTTTGGACTTCTGCTTTCACACTGTGAGGCAATATAAAGTCCCTGGGCCACTCCTTAGATAGCATCAGGGCATTCTGGGATGGGCAGAGGCCACATACATGACGGACCCTTTAGACAAGGCCATGTAGCCAGTTTTTTTCTTTCTGAATATCAATTTCCTCAATATCATTTCATATAATGGCTCTTAGAATTCAGTATTCATTGATTTAATAAATATTTATTGACTACCCATTACATACTGGCACATCTTTTAACTAGTAAATATTAGTAATACTTGGTATAGTGGTAGTAGTACCTGTTGTTGGAGTTGTAGAATTATAAATAATAGGAATAAACATTTATTAAGTGTTGGACACAGTTCCAAGGACTTTACATTGAAAATTCAGTTAAGATTCCTAATAATCCATAAGGAAACTCTTGTAAGATATTGTCTCTCAGAGTTGAATAAATTCATGAGGTAAATAACTTTTAGAACAGCCAGGATCACTGCTTTCAAGAAACTTATATCCTAGTGGGAATATCAGACAACTATCAAATTACAATGGAATATACCAGATTACAATTTATAAAATAGCAGGAATGATGCTGCCTAGTCAGATCAAGTGGTCATTAGTGAAGTTGAATTTAAGGCCTGAGATATAAACAAATGAGAGAAGCATGCAATAAAGTAGGGAAACACTTAGTACACTGTATAATGCATAACATCTTCTTAATAAATGCTAGTCTCCTTGTTATATAAATCATACATAACTCAACTAAAATATATACAATCAAGTTATACATCTCTAATTTGTAATTTTGAAGAAGGGAGTGATGAAAATCCAAGCCAATTTCACCTTTGAGCCAGAGGGTATTTCTGACTGTATAAAACCAAAGGTGACCACAGACCCAGGACACCAGGAAATACCCTTGCCCTCACCCAAGGAAGATACATAGAGAGAGAAAGAGAGAGAGAAAGAGAGAGAGAGAGAACTAGCTATCTGCCCTTGACCTGACTTTATGGTGACAAAAGAATGAAACATTGCCCAGATCTGTCATCTTCATGGCCATTTGCATGTTTGACTCACCCCTTTTGTTGAGGAATAAGACTTCCAAAAAATCCTCATTTGGCAAAATGTCAGAGAACACATGGAATGTGATGGTGTCAATCCATGAGCCACTTAAGAATGATACACAATTGGGCTTCATTAATGACACTACTTGGAGAAATTTAGACATTTTTCTACAATTTTGATGGATGTATGGATGCATGAATGTAAGAATGGTCTGTTTCTATGAAATCTCTAAATGACTTATTCCAATCATCATCTTCCTATTAAGCAACAACCAAATCATCCTGAGAGTTGGATTTAGAATTTAATAAGATAATTTCTGGCACTCAGACAGGGGATCTATTAGGTTAGAAATGCAATCTGCTCTTTCAGACCAGCTATTTGTGGCAAAATTACTATTACGTGCATATATACACAACTTTCTTTTGTAATTTGGGTGAACTTTTACAAGGCAGATTTGTTTTATATTCAACAGTTCACACACATTTTGTTTTGTGACACTGATTGCATTCCCTGCAATGTAACAGCTCTCCTCCCACTACCTTCCCATGGTTGCCCTTTCCCTGTGTCCTTCTTGCCTATGTAAATATTCTGAAGCACCTTGATAATCCATCTAGTGTACCTTCTATATTTTGTGGAGACCCAAAGAAATAATTCAGGAGACAAGGAAAGAGCTAAGATCCTTTTACAACAAGCAAAGTAAACCCACTTTTATGTATTTTTTGTGTCAGGGTCATGCCTAAGAATTTATTTGAACCAAGTGGTTTATTACTAAATTGTTGATCTGATGTAAGTCCATTTGGAGATTTACTTTAATACAGTTCTGTGGAGAGTAAGTGACAATAACATTTATAATTAAGGGAATTATTAGATGCTTGGTTGTTTTAAGAATGTTCTCAATGAATAGATTAAAAAATATTATTATAAGACCATGATATTTTTGGTAATGAATGAAAAGTTTTAAAAAGGCTTAAAAAACCAAGTCAGTAACCTTATATACTTCCCTTATAATCTTATTTACACACTAGAGCCAGACAACTTTGAATTCTATGGGAATCTATTTTATTTTGTAAATGAAGAGGTTTAAGAAAGAAAAGGTTAACATTTTTGGTGGACAGCTAGCTTAATATAAGCTATCTCTTTAATGTATGGGCTGAAAAACTGGGTGGATCCTTGGTATTAATTAATGTTGTTGCTTTTAGGTGCCATCAAGTTGGTTCTGAGTCGTAGGAACAAGACAAAACACTGCTCAATTGTCCACCATCCTAAAAATTATTGTGAGGTTTGAGCTCAAAGTTGCAATCAATGTGTCAATCCATCTTATTGAAGGTTTTCTTCTTTTTTTGTTGACCACCTACTTTACCAAACATGATGTCTTTCTCCAGGAATTGGCCCTTCCTGATAACATATTCAAAATCTCAATATTACCCTAAACTATCTACAGATATAATGCAATCCCAATCCAGAATCCAGCATCATTCTTTGGAGATGAAAAAACTAATCACTAATTTTATATAGAAAGGAAAAAGACCCCAGACAACCAAAGCACTACTAAAGAAGAACTATATGGGAGTCTCATTCTTCTAATTTCAAAATCTACTGTACAGTCAAGGTAGTCAAAACAGTCTGGTACTTGTACAACAGATACACAGACCAATGGAATAGAACTGAGAACCCAGAAATAAATTTATCTACCTGTGGACAGACAGTTGATCCATTAAATGAGGAAGAAACCATCTCTTTAACAAATGATACTAGCAAAACTGGATATCGATTTGTAGAAAAATAAAACATGATCCATACCATACACCACATATAAAAACTCACTCAAGATGGATCAAAGGCCTAAATATAAAATCTAAAACTATACAGATCAACAAAGAAAAAACAGGAGCAAATTTAGAGGCCCTGATTTATGACATAAATGGTGTATCAAGCATAACTAAAAATGTACAAACTGTAGAAGATAAACTAGATGATGGAACCATGTAAATATTAAACACTTATGTGCATCAAAGGAGCTCTGGCAGCATAGTGCCTAAGGCACTTGACTGCTAACCAAAAGGCTGGCAGTTCAAACCCACCAGCCACTCCTCAGAAGGAAGATTGGGCAATCTACTTCCATAATGATACTGCCTCAGCAAGCCAAGGAGGGGTCGCTATGAGTCAGGTCTGACTCGACAGTACATAACAACAACAACAACATGTGCATCAAAAGACTTCTATGATCAAGGTGATCCTTCAAATTAGTTATGGGAATAATAAAATGATGAAGTTATATTATGTATTCATGTTTAATATTAGACAAATATTACTCTGTCTTGAAACACAAGAGTTAAAGGCAAAAAAAGGCAGATACTATTACAAACACAATCTTGTAATAACAGTAATAACAATCTATGAGAGGATACATACAAAGACACTCAAGCTGAACAGCAATGGGAAGGCAAATGGGTCTACACACATGAATAATATACAGGTTTAACAGAGGATATTTCTACATATGTATTTATATGTGCTGCAAATATATCCATGGATATAGTAGAGCATCCAGGGGCAAAGCTATGAAAACTTATTACCCATAACCAAACACCTTGAGGAAATGAGTCACTGGGCCTGAGGGTTCAGGATCATAATCTTGGAGACTCTAAGGTCAATTGAAATAGCACAGTCCACAAAGACAATGTTCTAAATCCTACTTTGGTGAATAACAACTAGGGTCTTAAAAACTTGTGAGTGCCCATCTAAGGTGTAACATTTGTCTCTTCACATATGGAAAAGAAAATGAAGAAAATAAAAGACATATACAAACAATTAATCCAAAGAATTGAAGGACAACACAGACCCCAGCCTCCACTACCCTGAGATCAGAAGAACTACAGGGTGCTTGGCTATCACTGCTGATCATTTTAAAAGGCATCAAAATGGGAGATCCTGGATAGAGTGGGGTAAAAATATGGGGAACAACAACAAAAAAAGAACCCTCAAAATAAAAAAATAAAAAAAATAAAGATCAGGCTTACTGATGGAGACTGGTGGAACCCCTGAGACTATGGACTTTAGACACCCTTCAGGCCTGCAACGAATTCACTCAGGTGGCTCAACTTTCAGCCAAACAACAGACAGACCTTTAAGGTAAACAATAACACCAGAAAGTACACATTCCTTAGAACAATCAACCATATGAGATCAAAAGTGCAGCATTTGCCCAGGGAGAAATCTCAGAAGGCAGGATGGAATAAGAAAGAAGGACAAAAGGAAACGGTAAACACAGGGAGAAAGTAGGAAGAGTGCTATTATATTGTGGGGATTGCAGTCAATGTCATGAATCAAAATGTGTATGAATTGTTGAATGGAGGACCAATTTGCTATGTAAACTTGCACTCAAATCATAATAAAAGGAAATAAATAAAATAATTACATGGTCAGCTAAACTTTCACAGAAGATTTATAACATCAAACACATCAAATGAAACAACACATCATATACTAAAAAAGAAAAAAAATTCACACAAACCACAATTAAAAAATTAAAAAGTGAAGATGGAAAACTGAAAAAAAGGATGATTTTAAAAACATCTGATTTGAATTTGAAAAGTAGTAAAAAAGCTACATAAAGTTAATGAAAACATTAGATAAAATCATTTGTAAATATAATGAGCAATTTTATTTTTAAGAGCTTTAGCTATAACATATAATATTTTTGAAACATATTAAACAAGATATATCAAGAATATACCAGAGTTACTAACTCCCTAAACATTGGAATAGAAACAAAGACTCTGGATAAACAATACATTTCTTCAGAGAAAATTATTGGTTTTGATGATGTTATATTTAAAAGAAACAAAGTTACAATCAAATTAGTAATTGAAATAATAAAATGATGACATAATATTATATGCCAGTGTTTGATATTAGACAAAAGTTACTGAGTTATGAATTTTACCTGAAGAAAATATGGCACTTTTCTTGACTTGGGAACACGTCCTATGTAACTTACAATATAGTAGTAAAACATTTATACTCCATTTTTTTAAAATAAAATAACAACAAAATAATAATAATAAAATAAAAGAGAAAAAAAAAAGACTACAGACTCCATTATGGATTATACATTAACACCTTTACTTTAAGTAAAGAATATAAAAATCCTCACAAATTTATGAATAAGCAACATCATGATAAATTGAGAAAAGATTGAAGTAGTCAAATATTTCATTTTACTTCGCGTCACAATCAATACCCAAGGATGCAGCAGTCAAGGAATCAAATGATATACTGCTTTGGGCAGTTCTGCTTCAAAAAATCTCTTTGAAATATTAAAAAGCAAAGATATCACTTTAAGGATTAAGGTGTGCCTGACCCAAGCCACAGTATTTTCAGTCACCTCTGGTGGCATAGTAGTTCTGGTGGCATAGTGTTTAAGGCATTTGACTGCTAATCAGAAAGTTGGCAGTTCAAATCCAACAGTCACTCCTCAGAAGGAAGGTTGGGCAATCTACTTCCATAGTGATACCACCTCAGAAACCCAAGGAGGGATTGCTATGAGTAGGATCTGACTCCACAGCAGTGTTTGGTTTGGTTTTTGCATATATGTGACAAAGCTGCACAGTGAATAAGGAAGACCAAAGAAGAACTGATGTCTTTGAATTGTGGTATTGGTGAAGAATACTGAATATACAATGGAGCATACAAATGAACAAATCTGTCTTGGAAGAAGTAGAGCCAGAATGTTTCTTAGAAAAGAGAATGATGAGACTTCATCTCATGTTTTAGACATGTTTTTAGGGGGGGCCAGTCCCTGGAGAAGGACATCATGCTTGGTAAAGTAGAGGATTAGTGAAAAGAGACCTAAATGAGATGGATTGACACAGTAGCTGCAACAGTGGTTTCAAACATGGCAACAGTTGTGAGAATGGCACGGACCAGGAAGTGTTTCATTCTTATGTACATATGGTCTCTACCAGTAGGAACTGACTCAACAGCACCTAATAACAATAACAGCACCTAATGTATTCCACATTTTCAAATTCAAATTTTTGCTTAATAAAGTAATATTTTAATCACCTTTTCTCTGATTCTTTTATCTGTTTTCTTAATTGTGAACTCTGGTGGCATAGTACCTAAGGCATTTGACTGGTAACCAGAAGGCTGCTGGTTCAAATCCACCAGCCACTCCTTAGAAGGAAGACTGGGCAATCTACTTCTGCAGAGATACTGCCTTGGAGATCCAAGGAGAGGTCACTATGAGTCAGAATCAAACTCGTACCAATGAGAATGTTGTTGTTGTTGTTTGCCGTCGAGTCGGCCCTGACTCATAGCGAACCCTCCTTGGGTTTCCGAGGCAATATCACTACGGAAGTAGGATTGCCCAACCTTCCTTCCGAGGAGTGGCTGGTGGGTTTGAACCGCCAGCCTTCTGGTGAGCAGTCAAGTGCCTTAGGCACTATGCTACCAGAGCTCCCACAAATGAGAATAGCATAATAAAATATCAAGTCTGATCTTTCACTTTTGCTTTAGGCAAAGCAAAGCAGATTGTAAAGTTTTTTTTTTTTTTTTTTCTGTTCACTGGAATCATCACAACAAAGGATGCAGCAAGGGTGCTGGAACTCCAAGATCTCTTTTGGGTACAGTTAGAACCAAACATAGAAAGTAAAGAGACAAGGACAGTATCAAACCACAGGTTCACTTTGTCTCTGGCATTCCATCATTAATGCTACCCAAGGTTCTCCACTGAGCACTTGCTTTAAGCTTAGTTCAAATTAGGTTCTTTTTTTTTTTTTTTTGGTGAGAAAATAACTTTTGGTATAGTGGGGTGCATAGAAAAAGAAAGCGAAGCTCTAAGGAAGGAAAGAAAGAAACCTCCTCTGAGGAAAAGGCTCCTCCCAGGACACCCTCCGGATTCCCAGGGAGAGCACAGCAGCAGTGGCTCTTGTCTGGTTGGCCCGGGTAGAAAGCACACCCTGGAGTATTTGCTTCAGCCCCAGCAACAGGACTTACCCAGCTCCCCCAAGATGTCACTGATGCTGTGATCTTTTCAGCCAGCATGGTAGAAGGAAAAGCATATGGATCAGTCATTCTTGAGTTGGGACTGTACACTCAGCTTCTGGCCTTGAGATAGTATGACTTTGATCCAAATCAATGTCAACTTTCCATAACTTCCCACTCACTGCATAGACTTTGAGGCAGGAGGTGATGGAGACACACTTCACAGAGGCGTAGGGCAGCAAAGAAACTTGCCATATACAAAAAGGCAAAAAGCATGTTTATTCCACATTGAGCAGGCATTTCTGTTCAGAGTAGGCATTTTGAATGAGAAAGAATTAGATGATCAGTTTGACAATATATTTAGAAGCCTTCTATTTTTGTTTGCTCACAATAGTATATTATTATTTGTTGCATTACAGACAGTCCAATTGTGCAAACTCTCTAGCTCCTGCCACTCTGTCTTGTTTGGTTTTGAACAAATTGTGTCTACTACAGAAAGTCATGAATAAAGAGAGAGTTGTGTTTTCAAGAAATGTATTCAAATATTTTAAAAATGTAAAAAGCACCTGCATAGTCCCCTTCTCTAGTTACCTCACAAGATGGTTGTTGAGGTTCATTCTTAGCTAATATTTATGAAGACCTTCTGTTCATGTTGTAGAATTGACAGTAGTAATAGAGCATATTTTTATTGGAATTAACTAGATTTGCAAAGACTAATGCACAGTCATGTTGATAAATAATAATAAGTAAAATGGCATGCCAGAGAAAGCAGGACAGGCTCTTCCCATGCCTTCCAAAGAGAGCTGCAGCCTACACCAGAGGAGTTCTGTGCATGTGGGGAAGACTGAGCAAATGCCATGTGTGAGATGAGCCAATTTTAAGGGAAATGGCTGTATGGAGAGTCCCATCAGCTCCTTTGCAAATGGACAAGTCATAAACCTGCCTAATGACTTGGAAACTTAAAATTGCACTCTTCATTTTAAAGAAATTTTAATGTTGTCCTCTCAAGTGGGCACCATTAACGAAGACACCCTCCATTCCTCTCCTGTTTCCATGTTAGGCAAGTAGGTTTTCAGCAAAACCAGAGGGGAGAAGAACTCTCAGTGGGGGAAAGATGTGTATGGAGAGAGAAGCACTTGCTAATTTATCCAACCCACCCGGTCCACTGAGCCAGAGAGACTGCCGGGTTTGCAAACCATGGAGAAATTAGAATTTGTCTCAGCTGTGATTGCATCTTCCAACTACTTTAATCTCGCTTTTTTCTTTTGACACTGTATAATAATACTTTCTTCAAGGAATGTTCCTTAATCTTATAATTTGAAAACAAATTGTATTTCAGCTGTCCTTCTGGTAGGCAACATTTAATGGTTTTGCTATAGGTGAAAATCTGTCATTATGTTCTACCTCCCCACTCAGCTTTCTGTATATCAAATGCTGAGATGCTGCAGTTTTTGTCAGTGATAATATTGCTCTTTCAAAATTCTGCTGTAAGCAGCCTGAAAGAATCCATTCAGAGCAGTGGTTTCATTAATTTATTTAAATGCATTTCTCAAACAAAGCAGCCTAGCTGTTTTGAAATGTCAAGGTCCAGGCACCAACATGAAAAATTCTGCAAAATACAACTATCCAGGCTTTTGGAGGGAAAGTAAACAGGGTCTTGAAGGAACTGAGGAATAGCCATGAGCTGTTCCCAAAAGGTCCCAAAAGCCTTGTTCAAGGACATCTGCAGCATTCACTCCAGGGTCTGCATTGGGTTCATGCTTACACAGAGGGCTGTGTTCAAGCTAAGTGATTTTTGCTGTAGTAGAAAGTCAGCACTAATCTTGCTAATATGAATCTCCCCTCCCATAAGAGAGTAGTTTGGAGGCAGATTGTTTTAGCTAAGCAAAGTGCCTGGGCCCATCTGATGGGAACTAGGATGGGGTGAATGCTATGTGCTTAACTGAGTGAACAGGGGCCTAGGGACCATCAAGGCAGAGGAAACAGGAGGCTCTGGACCAGGCAAAGAAAATGAAATAGCACGTAATGAAAACCTGTATGAAATGTGAACAGGCAGTTCAAAAGTATTGGTATATGTCATTTAAGGAAGAATAAAATATATCTTCCTCAAACATAGCTCTTATCACTCTGGATTTTAAATCACACAGATGTTTTAGCATTTCTCACTTCTCTACTTAAAAAGCAATGACTCCCAATTGTCTACTGAATAATATCTAAGCTTCTTAGCATGACATTCAAGACCCTCCACAATCTGGCTTCAACTTGTCTTTGAAATTGTAATTCTCATCATCACCCCCACTCCCCATCCCGCGACACACACATGCACATACACGGCGTACATACTCCAGTAAAACTAGATGCCCTGCCATGTCCTAATCATACCAAGTATTTTTACTCTCCTTTATGCTGTTGGTGAAATCGCTGGTTGGTGCAAACCATTAGAACATTTATCTACTAACTGAAAGGTTCAAGTCCACCTTGAGGTGCCTCAGAAGAAAGGCTTGGTGAACTACTTCAGGCAAATGAGCCACAGAAAGCACTATAGAGCAAAGTTCAACTTTGAAATACATAGGATTACTGTGCGTAGAAGTGGACTTGATAGCAACAGGTCTTTGTTTGTTTGTTTGTTTACTGTATCAGTAGAGAAAGGAAGAGAGAGAAGGAGGAAGAGGTAAAGGAAGACAAAGAGATACATCCTGGGAGTACTGTCTCCCCAGCACTCCTATGCGAATTTTTGGGAGGCTTTCAGTTAGATGTAGGTTTGGAGCATTCCATAGTAAGTAGGATTAGAAAGGGAATATTGCCCATATATTTCTTCCATGTGAAATACTGATAATCTTCACAATTTCACTCCTGGCTAATCAAAACAAACTGGTTAACTCTACAGAAGTACCTCTGCAATTCCCCTAAATTGGTGCGTCTGCTCTCTTTCCATACCTACCTACGTGTCTATTCTTCCAGAGAAGCTCAGCTCTCACTTTCTTGTCATAGACTTCATTAATCATCCAGCATTAAGCAGAGGTACTACCCCTTCCTCTGAATTCCAAGAGTAACTATCAATAGTAAAATTCACTTAGTAACAGTTATGTACAGTACAGAAACATCTATTTAATTAGTCCTGCAAAATGCTATTAAATCTCTCATATGTAAGATGGACATACGTCCAAGTTTGCCCCAGACAGCATTAGTTTGGTTTGGGTTACTCCAGATTAATGATTTATAGCCAGGCTTGGTAAGATAAATAATATGGTCAGTCTATCTAAATGCTAAGTTCTACATCATTCCAGATTTCCTTATGGGATTCTGAGAGCTCCTTGAAGTACTGTCACTGCCCATACCTGTGTTGTTTATTACACACAGTGCCCAATAATATTTTCATTGTGAGTATGAATCATCTTTGCATTTTAAAAGATGGAAAATGAACAAGCCCTACACACTCATGAATGCGCTGAAGGTAAAGAGGGAAGTTTTCATGTTAATTCATGCTCTCATGGTTTTCAGTGATCAAACTTAAAATGCATCACATTTCAGAACTGAAGATGAGTGTTATTCTCAGATTTACATTTAACTTGTAAAGACAGCAGTGAAAGAGTGAGTGCCAGTTCAAAGGAAGACTAGCTATTCTGCCCCTACTGACTACAGCTACCTTCTTGCAGGCTCAGGCTGCCCAGGTTCCCAGGTCACCTTGGGTTACTCTGACATGTAGTTACTCAATTTCTTCTTATAGGACTGTAAGCAGTCCTGTCAAATAAAGTGAGAATTTACATGTCAAACATTCTGAAAACAACAATCCAGAAAGTTAAATCTTTTTTTTCTTATTGAAACATTATCTTCTCTAGATGAAATTGGAAGTCATCTCTTTTTTTCTCCCTCTACGTTGCCTTCTAGTGGAGAGAAGAAGGAAGGAAGGAAGGTGGTTATATCTCCCATCCATTCATTTACCTATCTATCAATGTTTATGAAGTATCTATCATGTGCAAAGTGCTGTGCTCTCTACCGGAAATGAAGGATAAAATGGGCATAGTCTCTGTCCTCAAGTAGGTTATAGTTTAATATGCAAAAGAGGCATCAAATGCATATGAAAATAATTATGTAATTAGTGTTTCATTGTTAATTACAAAGGATTATTTCAGCAACAGCTTGACACAAATTCTTAACCTGCCTGGAAAGTCGAAAAGGGCCACTGCAAACCAGAGACTTAGAGGCCAAGACTCAAAGGTAAACAGGAGTTGGTAAGCAAAGAAAAAAAGAATGTTCCAGGCAAGATAGCAACCAACACAAAATCCCTGAGATGGGAATTAATTTCATCACTTTGAGAAATGATAAATGGACCAGTATTACTGAGTATGATGGGTGAGGTTTCAGATAAGAAGGATTCACCAGATTTGGTTTATGGTGTTGGCTTTTGTTTTGTACTCTCCCCTTGGATCAATCATCCTCAAATTGGTTACCAAGACCAATAACTAAGCAGATAACTGAGAAAACATCAAAATCTCTGCCATCAAAGTCTCAGTCTGGCTTATATCATTTTGGGGAAAAAATAAAAAAGAGTAAGAATTAGAAGTCTGGGTCCTAGAAATAGTATTAGTTTAAAAGACAGGCATATCTAACCACCATCACTTGTAAAATAATTGCTCCACTTCTCCTAATCAGCTTCTGTAATCAGTACAGCAGTTATCAGTTCTTTCGAGTGCCAGCCTGGGTATGGCTGTAGATTACCTGTGAAATGCTACCACCATAAAAAGGAAAAACAACCAAAGCCTATGTCCTTAAGAAACTTAAGAAGAACAAGGGAAATATTGGATACAACATTCTGGAGCAGTACAAAGAAGTATATGGACTTCAGAGTTGGAAAAGCTTGGGTTGAAACACTGACTCTATCACTAACTCTGGGACTTTATACTGCTTTATTAACCGCTTTGATCCTCAATTTATTAATTTTAAAAAGAAGCATAATCTCCACTTGCTTTCTAAAGTCATCTGAAATATAGAGGGAGATAATATTTCCAGATGTACGTGTGTAAATGTTTGGGGAGGGTGGTCCAAAAGAGAGGAAGAGAGATGGAGCAAACAATGAACAGAAATTGATCCCATCTCAAATTCACAGACTAATAAAGAATATCTATACATGAAAAAGCATTGCAATCAAAATATAAAATATAAATTTAACAATCCAGAAGGAAATGATGAGTGTCTGAACTCAAGGAGAGGCAAAAATGATGTGAGGAAAGGAACAGATTCAACAGACACCTAGGTGAATTCAAACTATGTAGAGTTAAGAAGTGGGAAATAAAAATAGTAACAAAGTTTGGCTTTATACAGACAATTTAAAATAATGTGAACTATTCCCAATTTAAAATGCATCAGGTCAAATGAACTGAAACTTTGTTTTCACTCTAACCATGTGACAATGTCACATTAGTTGGTAAACTGAAAAGCCTACATTTTATGGGTCTGTTGTTGTTATGTGCCGTCTAGGCAGACCCGACTCATAGCGACTCCTCCTTGGATTTCTGAGGCAGTATCACTATGGAAGTAGATTGCCCCCATCTTCCTTCTGAGGAGTGGCTGGTGGGTTTGAACTGCCAGTTCTCTGGTTAGCAGTCAAGTGCTTCAGACACTATGCTACCAGAGCTCCTATCTTAACTTTTGCAAGTTTTCTGCTATGTATGGCCTTCAGGAATGACATCCTTCTCACTAAGTGCAAGTTACCTTGTATTTAGGGTGGGGAAGAATTAATAAGGAGCTCTGGTGGCACAGTGCCTAAGACAGTTGACATTCAAAACGTTGGAGGTTCAAACCCACCAACCACTCCTTGGAAAGACTGAGCAATCTACTTTTATAAAGATTTACCACCTCAGAAAACCATTGGGGGTTGCTATGAGTCAGAATGGAGCTCTGGTAGCATAGTGCCTAAGGTACTTCACTGCTAACCAGAAGGCTGGCAGTTCAAACCCACCAGCCACTCCTCTGAAGGAAGGTTGGGCAATCCTGCTTCTGTAATGATACTGCCTCAGAAACCCAAGGAGGGGTCGCTATGAGTTGGGGCCAACTCGATGGCACATAACAACAATAACAACATGAGTCAGAACTGACTCGATGGCAGTGAGTTTGGTTTCTTTGGTTTAGTAAATGAATATGAATAAAGGAATGACATAAGGGAGAAGGAAGAGTAGTTTTCCTTTGGGTTCCCTAGCTTATGTGACTTACTATTAAATGGCCTCACAAAGCCATTTAATAAGATCACCTTGAGCTGCTTCAGAATAGAGTGAGTTCTCTACTGAGACGTGTGTAAGGATTTGCTGGATGATTGTATGTTGGGGATATTAAAAAAAAAGATTTATTGTCTGGTCAAGGATGGACAAGAGGAGCACTAAGGCTACCCCCAATCAAGAGATTTTAAGATATGGGTCTTCCCTATACTTCTGCTCATTTCCCATAATCTTCAATGTGAATACTTTTTCTTTGGAGCTGATGACTCTTGTTTTACTGTTTAGCTTTTAATATATTCCAGTGTTGCCTTCTGTGTGGACTGTGAGCTCCTGAGATTGATGGTAGTAGTAGTAGCAACAGTAGTAGTAGTCATAGCCATAGCAGCCATAGTAACAATAATATGCATTTCACACCTAATATGTGCCAAGCACTAAATGTCTTTCATAAATTTAATTTCTTCATAGACCTATGAGATATGTAACACTGTTAATCCCCATTTTATAGACAAAGAAAACAAAGGACAAAGAGATTAAATAACTTTCTCAAAGTAACATAACAGAGCCAAGGTGAAAATCCAGCTATTTTGTCTCCGTAATCCATACTCTTATCAACCATATTGTCCTGCCTCTCCAATGGAATGAGAGGTTTATTTCATTGTAGATCTGGAGATACAGCATATGGTGGAAGCAGGAGTTTGGGGGAGCAAGGACCCTTGCAAGTCTTTTCTCCAGGATCTTCTATCTACCCTGTAGCAGAGTTCCTAGGTGGTGCAAATGGTTAACATGTAGGGCTTCTTACTAAAAGGTTGGTGGTTTGATTATACCCAAAGGCACTTTGGAAGAAAGGCCTGCCAATACACTTCTGAAAAATTGGAAGCCTATGGAGCATAGTTCAACTCTCACTCACATAAGGTTGCCATGAGTCAAAACTGATAAGATGGAAATTGGAGGGTTTTTTTTTTTGTCTGTTTGTTTGTTTACTAATGTGTAACAAGTAGCCCTGGCAGCATCAGATTGTGGCTTCAACAAAACTTGGAACAGGACACGTAGTTCACTGAGCATCTCAGCTCCACTCAGCCTTTCCTTTTGTACTCCTGGCCTGACAGTGTCCGGGGTCTATGTTGGAAAGTACTAATTTCTGTTGCCACGGGTATGTTCCAACTTTTCTCTTATACTAAGAACAGGCCGTTTCTGACTACCTCAGAACTGAGAGCATGTTACCTTTGCTTCTTTCATTCACAAAGAAGTGATGCAGAGAAAGAGCAATAAAATACACATACTAATTTAAAAATGCATGTATGCACACTCTGCTGTTTGTATAATGATGATGACTGAGTATCTAGAAACACTATATGAGTATACTATCTACTAGAAGTCTAATATGACATTTATACTAGGCATCCTTCCTGGATTAACATTTATAGAATAAGATATTTTGGAGTTTTAGGATAGCAAATGACATAAAATCTAATTCTCATTGACTTAAGAAAAAAAGATTAATTATGCCAATGGTGGTGGATCATCAATCCAGGAATGGGAATATCGCTAGTCTTCAGGAGTCAATGGGAGAGGTATCATTCAGAATTCTTTTTCCAGTTCATGTTCCCACTGTTTTCTGCATATCTGCTATTGTTTTTGGTTGCCATCGAGTTGATTCTGACTCATGATGACCCCCTTTGTTCAGAGTAGAATGGCTCCACAGGGTTTCAAGGCTGTGACGTTCTGGAAGCAGTTCACTAGGCCTTTCTTCCAAGACATCTGAGGTGAGTTTGAACCACCAACATTGGCTAGTAATAGAGTGTTTAACAGTTTGTGCCACCCAGGGACACATCTTTATTTTTCCATTCTTCTTTTCTCTTCCCTTCCCTTTCTCTAGATCAAACTCTTTTAAGTTTCTCAGGTTTCACATAGCAAGAAGCATGGACACCCTAATAGCCCCTAAGCTTTCTCTCTGCTACAAAACAGAGAGAGAGCATGATCCAACTCTTAGAGTCCTAAATCCAGACCTTGGGCCAATTAGTTGCATCTAAAGAATAGAATGAGGTATTGGGTATATCAGCGGTAATATTTTCTTCTTCATGCTGGACACCAGGGTCAAGTTCCTGGCCTGTGCTCCCCATGCATGGCCACCTCTTCTGTCGTAGAGGTTTGTGAGTTGCCAAGATGCTAAATAGGTTTTAATGAAACCTCCAGATTAAGATAGATTAAGAAGAAAGGCCAGAGATTTTATTCCAAAAGCAGTCAAAGAAAACCCTATGGATGACAATGGTTTGGTCCACAACCTACCATGGAGATATTGGAGTACCAGACAAAATTTTGTTTCATTGTTCATGGGTCACTATGAATCAGGGACCAACTCTATGACAAAAAACACAACAAGGAATAGAATCACTGCATTAGCATGATAACTCTTACTGTTGTATTAAGTGTGAACAGGGGCAGAGGCAATTATTTTAAAAGCAAAGATAAACAGACAGACTCATAGGTGTCTTTTATAAGTATCTATCATGACTGGTACTATATCTGGAAGACCTCCTCTGTAAGGTATGACAAAATGCTTTGTTTTATAAATCATGGGTGCAGCAGGCACTATGCCCTGTATAACATGTATATAGCATGTATACAGTTGGCATCCTACAATCATAGTTAATACTTAGTACGCATTTAATATCTGTAAGGAATATTTAGTAGCCATAAAATCTCTGTAAAGAAGTAATAAGCCAAAAAAATCATTTCCAAGGATTCTTTTCTCACTCATAGCTACATTTTAGGACACAGTAGAAATGCTTCATGGGGTTTCCAAATCTGTATATCTTTATGGAAGTAGACAGCCACATCTTTCTCCTGCAGAGCACCTGGTGGGTTCAATCACAGACTTTCAGTTAACAATAAATAGCTTTAGCCACTGCACCACCAGTGATCCGAGTAACATAAAGTATTATAATTATTTTTATTTTAGGTTTAAGGAAACTCAGTTTTAGAGAATGGAAGTGACCTACTCAAGTGACCAGCTAGTAAACTGCAACATTGGTAGTGGGATGTGTCTCTGTCTGGCCTTAGACCTAGCTCTCTTCACCATTAACACACTCTCTCTCTAATTGAGCAAATATGTAGATTGTGCTGTGCCAAGAATTAAAATTCCAAATGCACATTCCAGGTAATTAAGAAAAAGATAACATAAAATAGAACCACTAACCTGGCACATGCAAAATTTCTACTTTGATCTCTCTCACCTACTTAAAACTAAGAGCTGACACCATCCAACTTATTAACCTCACAATGACCCCAGAAGGCACTCCAGACAGACTTATGGCTATTGAGCAGCCTTAGGAAGAATTCACCACCATGAATTATTTTTTGCCTGGGCTTTCCAGGGTTATCTTCCAAATCCCTAAAGACCCAGGAAGTAATTCTATGGAATAAATTGTCACTTACATCTCACTTCCATTTAGCTGATTCCAACATAAGTGACCCCCATTGGGCTTCCAAGGCTGCAAATCTTCACGAAAGCAGATTGCCTCATTCCCCCCCATGGAGCAGCCGGTGGGTTTGAACCACTAACTTTTGGGCTAGAAGTCTGATGCCTTAACCACTACACCACTGGAGTGCCTTTACTTGTCACTTACATAGAAAAGTCAAATATCTGCCCAGCCCCTATACTGACATCAGCCAAGTCTCAGGAAGCATTTTCTGTGTTTGAGATTCTAGCACACTGCATTGCTGATCAACTGTTGATAATTCTATTTCATGTTGTTGTTGTTGTTATATGCTATCGAGTCGTACCAGACTCATATCGAACCCTTCTTGGGTTTCTGAGGCAGTATCACTACAGAAGTAGATTGCCCAACCTTCCATCTGAGGAGTGGCTGATGGGTTTGAACCGCCGGCCTTGTGATTAGCAGTCAAGTGCCTTAGGTACTATGCTACCAAGAACACTGTGATATTTCATTTGGCCTGTCTAAGCACAAAATCATAAGAAGTCCTGGTGGAGCAGTGGTTGAAACACTCGGCTGCTAACTGAAATGTTGGCAGTTCAACCTTAACAGTCAATAAGTGGAGAAAGATCTGGTACTCTACTTCCATAAAGATTACATACAGTTTTAGAAACTCTATGGGACAGTTCTGCCATGTCCTATAGGGCCACTATGAGTCAGAATATCCTTTATTCACTGCCCACTATCACTCAACTCCATGGCAACAGGTTACAGGATGCTTTTAAGCATAGAACCACAGATCCCTCTCAGTTAAATAACAACACAAGATATGTCATGAGAACCAGTGTGTGGTATAGAGGGGTGGATTACCCAAAAAGCAAGGTAAGCATGGGCTTATTTGTGTTTATATTAATCTATAGTGATATGGTGGAAAACATGTGAAACTATTCACTGCTACAGATCAGCAAGTAATCACAAGTAAATTTGTGTTTATCTTGCTTACTGGGTAGACTGTCCTGTCAGGAATTGTAAATTTGAAAACCGACTTTGATTCTTTAGGAAGGTGCTTTGAGGTTGGGAAATTAAGAGATGCCAGCCAACCACACCTAGAAACAGAATCTCTGATATGAGAAATGTGAAAGTGATCACTAAACATTAGTAAGTAGGTACAAGTAAACCTATGTTTATCTTGCTTATTGGAAATCCAACAGTTGTAGGCAGGCAGTAAATGCCAAAAAATGGCAGAGGGAAGATCCACCCTCACCTACCACGGCTCTTCCTTACACTGCAGAATCCTGTCTTCTCTCCTGCGGAGGTGGTTATCAGACTGCCCCAAAATTGCATGCTTTGTTTTCTGTCTCCCCTCTAGACTGCTTCACCACAGTGTTCCCAGCTTCAACATGGTGCCAAGTATTTAGTAGCTTAGGAGGTTCTCAGTATGGAAAGGAAGGAAAGATGGAGAGAGTAGGAAAGGAAGAAATCGAGAGAGAGAGAGAGAGAGGGTGGAAGTGAGAGGTAAGGAAGGAAGAGAAAAGAAAGAAAGGAAGGGAGGAGGGAGGAAAGGAGAGAGCACCTGAAGGAGGAAGAAGAAGGGAGTGAGGGAGGGAGAGAAGATGGAGGTGAGGACAAGCGGAAAGAAGGTAGGAAGGAAGGGAGGGAGAAAAGAAGGAAAGAGAGAAGGAGGGAGGGAAGGAAAAGGAAGCATGTACAAAGCTTCATGAGGATGTGGTTAACACCTGCAGATCATTAATTCTAGCAGAAGATATCCTGATCATTGTATTTCATGATGCAGAGCAGAGAAGAGTAAAGCTCCTTTACTGAAGTCAAACAAGTCTGAAGTGACTCTGTGGTGGAAGAAGGAAAGAGAGCAGACCACTGTTGATCAACACTATCCGTGTAGAAATGGCTGTCTGAAGAGAACAGCCATTTATCTCTCATGTTCAGCCAGCAAGGAGATCCTCCTAGTTAGGCCAATTAATTTCCATTTCTCATGTACATTCAGCTACTGTCTTAAGAAAAACCTGAGCCTACAAAGCAGGCACTCTGACCCTCACCAAGGGAATAGTGTTCATTGTGTATGAGAAGGCGGTGGGCTTCAGCAGTGTAAATTGAAAAAAGTAAACTCAATTGGAGGAATATGTAAATGACAAACTGAAATAATTAATATTTAGCTTTTTTGTTGTTTGGTTTAATTAAAAAAAAAAAAATTCTCCTCCTCATTATGAAGGTTGATTTTTCTGTAACCAGAAGGAAAAATGAATTGTTGGAAGCTCTTCAAAATGTGCAGCTGAGAATGCCTTTATATTCATGACGAAAGTGATGTTGATTAATGGGCAGCCCAAAATTGAGAAAGGTTTCCTCCTGTCTCCCTGCCAATCTGGGAACAAGCAGACTTCCCAGTCCCCAGGCACAGTGAGACCACAGTCCCCTGGGCCTGCTACTGGCTGGGTATATGCAGTCTCATTCATGCTCCTTTCAATTATACTGACAAAAATGCCTAGGCTTGAACAAATTGGCCTCTCTGAACAAAGCTACATTATTATAGAAAACCAGATTCTTCCAACCTCCCTGACCTTAACTGATCAGGATCCCTCTATTATAGCACACAGCTAGTCCAGAAAAGTATTTTCTGGAAAGTTAGCTAAATGACAATATTGATTTTACTCTTAATACATTTTTATACTCATCATTCCTCTAACATTTGTTTAGTGCATTACATTTAATACATTACATGTTCCCATGGCTACATAGCCTATTATGCAACATGTCCCTTACCACAGTCTGGCAAGGGACTACAATCCCCATTTTGAAGAGATGGACTTTATTTAAATCATAGGGACATGGAACTATATTGACCAAAATACCAAACCAGTTGCTACTGAGTTGATTTCAATTCATGGTGACCCCATGTGTATCAGAATAGAACTGTGCTCCACAAAGTTTTCAAAGGCTATTGTTTCATATCTCTTCTAGTCAGTTGGCCAGGTAGCTGTCTTCCAAATTTTTTGACATAGACAAGTAAGTGCTTCCAGCACAGCACTCATTTGTTGAAACATCTCAAGGGCTATTCTGTCAATTCCTGGAGCCTTGTTTATCATCAATTCCTTTACTGCAGCTTTGACTTCTTCCTTCATATTTGCACCCATTCCAAAGAAAGGTGTTCCAACAGAAAGTAGAAATTATCAAACAATATCACTAATATCACACGCAAATAAAATCTTGCTAAGGATAATTCAAAAATGGTTGCAGTGGTATATTGACAGGGAGCTTCCAGAAATGCAAGCTGGATTCAGAAGAGGATGTGGAACAAGGGTCATCGCTAATGTCAAGTGGATCTTGGCTGAAAGTAAAGAATGCCAAAATACCTGTGTTTTATTGACTATGCAAAAGCATTCGACTGTGTGAACCATAACTAATTATGAGAATTCCAGAACACTTAATTGTGTTCATGAGGAACCTGTCCACAGACCAGGAGGCTGTCGTTCAAACAGAAAGAGGGAATACTCTATGATTTAAAATCAGGAAGGGAGTGCATCAGGGTTGTATCCTTTCACCATACTTATTCAATCTGTATGCTGACCAAATAACCTGAGAAGCTAAACTAGAAAAACATAGCATCAAGATTAGAGGAAGATTCATTAAAAACCTGCAATATGCAGATGACACAACCTTGCTTGCTGAAAGTAAAAATGACGTGAAGCTCTTACTGATGAAGATTAAAGACTACAGTCTGTAGTATGGGATACACGTCAACATAAAGAAAATGAAAGTGCTCACAACTGGACCAATAAGCAGCATCATGATAAATGGAGAAAAACTTGAAGTTGTCAAAGATTTCATATTACTTGGTTTCACAATCAACTCCCGTGGAAGCAGACGACTTATTGTGCTGGGCAAATGTTCTGTGAAAGAACCCTTTAAAGTGCTGAACATCAAAGATGTCTCTTTGACAACTATGATGCACCTAACCCAAACCATGGTATTTTCAATCGTCTCATAGGCATGTGAAAGCTGGACAATAAATAAGGAAGACTGAAGAAAAGTTGATGTTTTTGAGTTGTGGTGTTGGCAAAGAATACTGAAAGTATCATGAACTTCCAGAAGAACTAACAAATCTGTCCTGGAAGGAAGTGCAGCCAGAATGTTCCTTGGAAGTGAGAATGGCCATCTCACCTACTTTGGTCATGTTGTCAGAAGAGACCATTCCCTGGAGAAGGATAGCATGCTTGGTAAAGTGGAGGGTTAGCAAAAAAGGAGAAGGCCCTCAACAAGGTGGATTGGCACAGTGGCTGCAACAATGGGCTCAGTATAGAATGGATTGTGAGCCTAGTGCAGGACCAGGCAATGTTTTGTTCTGTTGTACATAGGATGGTGATGAGTCAGAGCTGAGTTGGTGGCACCTATCACCAACATTGTTGTAGAAGTAGACTTCTAGGCTTTTCTTCCAAGGCTTCTTTCTCTAAGTGGATTTGAAGCACCTACCTTTCAGAAGGCTGGCAGTTCAAACCCACCAGCCACTCCTCGGAAGGAAGGTTGGGCAATCCTACTTCCATAGTGATACTGCCTTGGAAACCCAAGGAGGGGTCGCTATGAGTCGGGACCGACTCGACGGCATATAACAACAACAACACCAACCACCTTTCAGAAAATAGTAGAGTGTCACAACTTGCACCACCCAGGGAATCCTGAATATTGATTAAGGAGTGAACAATTAGGTCTTCTGACTCCTAGACTAGTAAGGCTTCTACTTAACGATGGCTTTGAAAACAGCACTTGCTAGAGGAAAAACTGACTTGTCCACCATCTGGATCATACTAGCCAAGGTTCACCCAAGAATGAAATAAAATTTTTCATTTACCTTTTTTCCTGACAAATAATGAGGAAACCAGCCCCCTCGACTTGTTCCATGGTTTCCAGACTGACCATTCTTTATTGTTCTCTGTGCAAAGAAGGGGCTTTCTGCTAAATATCAGAGGCCAGACTTCATATGCTAACATATCTGGGTATTAACCAGCTGTGCTCAATTCAGAAGCCTTTAAAAGGTTGGTATGTTCAGTAGAGGAGTAGCCTAAACAAGCAAAGAAAATCTTCATGGCATACAGAAACCTTGTTTTCTGTCAGGTATCCAGCCAGCAGATGATCAGGGGTAGTGAGACCTGAAGCTTATGCGGATCTGAAGACTCATTTTAGAAACAAAATATGAAGAATTCCAAACTAGAATTTTTCACACAAAATTATGTATAAAAGTTAATATTTATTTACAAATGTAAAATACATCATAACAAATACAAATTTTAGAAAATGGACAATAACACAAATGTCACACAATGAGAAATCACACATTTGTATTCATTAACTGCCTGACATACTACTTTAGTACTCCTTCCTATATTTTCAGTCATATATATATACCAACTATTTTACAATATCATTTTCAAGAGAGAGAGATGAGAGTGACAGCTCTGTCTTCCTCTGCAGGGTTTCTCCTCTACTGCCCATGTGTGTCCAGTGCTCAGCACTGCAGGACATGCTCACCAGGCAGTGGAGTTTCTGGCCTCTCATCTTCTGAGTAACACTAAGCACATCATTACAGCAAGTGGTAGGGTATTCCTTGAAGCTATCCCCACAATAGGACAGCCAGCTACTACTTACCTCTACATGGACTTGACTGTGAACAATGAAATTCCAACTCACTATAATCCCAATGCAGTTTCCCCTTAGCCAGATCCCAAAAATGTCAGCAGTTCCTCCACCAACAACAAAACAAGAAAAAGTGTTTGAAGGGGATGATGGGGAGAAAGAAACCTTGGTCTTGACTAATAGTGGTTAAAATATCTTAGTTTTACAAATTGAAAAATACCATTTAAATATATTACAAAGACCCTTCTCCAGGAACCTTGGAAAAGGCTCATGCATGTGTGAAGCCCCAAACTTATAATTCATTACTTGTATTATGAAGATACCTCTGAGCCCAGTTCTCCATCTCCTTGCTTAAGAAGGAGTGGAGAACAAGAAGGGACACTAAAAGGAAACACCTCTAAAATACCTGGGATTGCTGCAGAGAGACTGGAACTTTCATACACTGCTGTGGGACTGTAAAATGATACAACCATTGTGGCAAATGGTATGGTGTTTCCTTACAAAACTGAAAATACAAATAGCATTTGAACCAGCAATTTCATTACTAGGAATATATCCTAAAGAGGTGAGAGACAGGAAACGAACAGACATACGTACACCTATGTTCATTGCAGCACAATTCACCATAGCAAAGAGATGGAAACAACCTAAATGCCCATCAACAGATGAATGGATAAGCAAATTATGCTACATTCACACAATGGAATACTATGCTACATTAAAGAACAATGAAGAATATGAGAATCATCTCACAAAGTGGATGAACCTGGAGGACATTATGCTGAGTGAAATAAGTCAATCACAGAAGGACAAATATTGTATGGGTCCAAGAGTGTAAAAAGGCAAGGAAGGGTTTGCTTAAGGAAGGGAACTCACTTTGTATGTTATGGAGATGGGAGGGAAGGGAAAGGGATAATTTTGGACTCCTTAGGGGCCACATGCTGAATTGGGTAAGGGGAGGGATGGTATGTGTTTTGGTTACCTAATGCCACTCTAGGAACTCTGGTAGCATAGTGCCTAAGGCACTTGACTGCTAACCAGAAGGCTGGAGGTTCAAACCCACCAGCCACGCCTCAGAGGAAGGTTGGGCAACCCAAGGAGGGGTCTCTATGAGTCGGGTCAAACTCGATGGCACATAACAACAGTGCCACTTTGACAGGAATATACCACAGATGGGATGGCCTTAATAAACAGGAGTTTATTCTCTCACAGTTTGGAGGTTTTAAGTCCAAATTCAAAGTGCCACACTCTAGGGGATGGGTAAAAGCCCCTCAGCCTTGGGCTTCAGCTCTGCCTCTAGCTCTCAGCCCTCTGAAGCTAGAGGCTCTTCTTCACTCAGACAGCTGCTGGCTGCTGAGGCTGCCAAGCCCAAGGTTGACAAGTAAAAAGGCACAGTTCCAATATTACCAAATCACATGTCAGGCCATTAATTCAAGTCCATTGTAAGTCGCAAGGTCAGCAGAACATGGCAGGTTGCGGAACAATGACACACCTACATGCAGGGTTCAAGGTGTCATAAGCCAGAAACTATCCCCAAAAGCTTCTCCTTATATACAGGAAGCAGACCATATCCCAAAGGCAGCTACTCAGCTGCTTGTGGTAGATCCCACTATGGAGTTGATTGCCAGTCTCATCATGGGAATAACTACCACTAGCTGCCCAGCCACTCAATCAGGCCCAGTCAAGTTGACACACAAACATAACTACCACAATATGGAAAGACTCTGTGACCAGCATGCTAACACTGGGGAAAGGAATGACACTGAATTGTGCACATAAGATATTGACGACAGAGGCTAATACCAGTATATCCACAATACTGCATTACCATCAACACCAAATGCCAGGCTACAGATAAATACATAGACAACTGAGACGATCAGATGGGGATCAGTGAACAGGAATATGCTCTAAACCAATGATAGATTCAGCTGAGGCTAAACTTGCACAGATACTAGTGATATAAAACAACCACAATCATTACAGAAGCAACAGAAGACAGACATAGAGCAATCCCTCACATAGAGCCAGACACTATGGAAGAGAGATCCACTGGATCTGCTGACTCAGGACCATAGTATTGGGTGACATTAGACTCAATTAGGAGCTCTGGTGGCATAGTGCCTAAGGCATTTGACTGCTAACCACAAGGTTGGTGGTTCAAACCCACCAGCCACTCTCCTTGGAAGGAAGATTGGGCAATTTACTTCCATAGTGATACTGCCTCGGAAACCTAAGGAGGGGTCTCTGTGAGTCATATCCAACTCCACAGCAGTGAGTAGAATGAATTGGCATGACAAAATACATAAAAATCTTGTTCCACAACCTACTTTGGTAAGTAGCGACTGAGATCTTAAAAGCTTTCAAGCGGCCATCTAAGATGCAGCTAATGGTCTCCTATCATCGGAAGCGAAGAAGAGTGAAGAAAACCAAGGGCATTTTGAAACAAGCAGCCCTAGGACATGGTGGACCTCAAGACCAGAAGAACTAGATGCTGCTGGACTACCAATGCCAAACACTCAGGAAAGGATCAAAACTGGAGATCCTGGATAGAGCGGGAGGACAAACGTGGAACACAATTAAAAAACACAATAATGACCAGAATTACTGGTCAGATGGAGTCTGGTGGATTCCACAAGACTATGGCCCTGGGATAGACGTCGAGCCTGGGACAAAACTCACTCCCAAGGGCTGGCTCTCAGCCCAACAGTAAATAAGACGTACATGTAGAACACTCCACCCAGGGCAATGCACCCACCTGCTCCACAGAAATATGTGCCTTGGAGCGATCAGCCATGGGGCACCAGAGGGCCAACATTCACACAGAGGAAAAGCTGGACAGACAGGAGTGCATAACTAAGAAGGGCATGGGGAAGAGGCTGTTACTGGGAAGGGAAAGGAAGAGAGTAGGTTAGGGTTGGGGATGGTAAGCGGGGAGTGAAACTAAATGTACACAAAACGTTGAATGTAAAGCAAATTCTGCTCTGTAAATTTGCACCTAAAGCATAATAAAAAAAACAATAATAATAATAATAAAATAAAATACGTAAGATTACTATTATCTAAAGCACCCAAAATCTAATCACAGGCCAAGTAGAAATGCTAACTCAAGCATGTCTGGACTGAACAGTCCTGCCTTAGACTAAATTCCTATCCTTATAATATAAACTAAGTAAACATGCCAAATCTGAACTTCACATTACTTTTCTAGGTTCCAGTAGTCATATCAAACAACTGATAGCCACATTTTTTTTCTAGAATAGAGATCTCTGAGAGTTCAGTTTCAATATCTGCATGACTTAACTCCAAACTTGAATATTTATTTGGTAATTTAATGATCCTGGTTATGTGTACCTTAGACTAACATTAGGCCCTATCCCTTACATAAGATGCAATACTTTCTCCACAAAATAAACAAGTACATGAACACAGAACATGTCATGTTGCTGTCTTGTGCTATGAAGTTTATTCCTACTCGTGGTGACCCATGTGTACAGGGTAGAACTACATGAAAGGAAATTTTTGGCTGTAATCTTTATGGAAGAAGATTGCCAGGGCTTTTCTTCCATGGTGCTTCTGGGTTAGTTCTGTCAACTTTTGGTTACCAGGCAAGCACATCGTAGACAAAATAGAACAATTCCTACAGACAAGTAGAAGTGTTTTAGAATTCTTGACCAACCACATATTCAGCACCATGGAACTGATAGTTTTGTTACAGGCAGAAGGATTTGAATATGTGCCTATCTACTACTATGCTTCTCTTTTGTGTCTTCCTTTATTAATTCAACATTCGTAAAGATTTACCACCTTGGAAACCCAAAAAAGAGGTTGCTATGAGTCAGAATTGACTTGATGGAAATGAGTTGGTTTTTTTTTGTTTCTTTGTTTTTTTTTTGGTTTAGTTAATTCAAGGCTTCTTATCCTTTGGACAGAGTGCCACACAGGATTTTATATTTAGAAAGTTGTATATTTTAATTTATGGGTAGTATACAAGATTTCAAGTATAATCTCAACTATATGTGATTATCATCTTAATCACTGACTTTTGAAACTAACTCCTATATAAGACAAGATGTCACAGCATTCTTGTTCACTAGGTCAGGAAAGTAAATAATTATGAAAGAGTCTTTATTTCTATAACCTAGGGCAGGTTACAGTGTGAAAACAATTGCATGCAGCTTTCTAATAAACCTCTCTAGACACAAAAGGAAATTGCATCTCTAATCTCCAAATCTGATTAAACAGGGAAGGAAGGGAGAGAAGAAAGTTTCATATAAGCTTGGGTAACTCTTGTAAGGAAGGTCTCTAAGTTTCACATCATAGGGCTTTTAATTTGGATTCCATATTTCTCTTATGACTGTGAACATGTACATTATTCAGTGAGGTTAGATTTGGTTGTAAACATTGAAAGGACATGAGTTTTTTTTCTTTTTTTAATTTCTCTCTTATTCAGTTGGGAATGAAAATCAGAAAATTCAAGCTGGCACATAACACCTAAAAGCAATGCCATGGGGACCCTGGATATCAATGTGTTTATCCAGCTGTCTGGTCAAAACCCATTGAAGGCAACTCCAAGAGAAAAATCCCCACCTCCTGTTGCTCCATCTTGCTCCTGACAGGTTCAAAACTCACTTTCTATAATATTCATTATGCATTCTTCTTTTACTCATGAGTTGTTTAGATTTTTTTTTTAACTCATATGGAGTTTTTCTATTTACCTGTTGAGAACTGGTTTTCAACTTAATTTTATTCATTCATTTCATCAACAAATATTTATTAAGCACATCTTATGTATCAGGTAAGGAGCCCTAGTGGCACAGTGGTTAAGCATTTAGCTCCTAACAAAAGGTAAGTGGTTCAAATCCACCAGTCACTCCATGGGAGAAAGATGTGGCCATCTGCTTCCATAAACATTGTAGCCTTGGAAACCCTGTAGGGCAGTTCTCCTCTGTCCTATAGGGTTGGTATGAATTGGAACTGACTTGATGGCAATGGATTTTAGGTTTTATGTGCTAAGGAGGGTCCTTGGATAGCACAAATGATTTACTTTCAACTACTAATCAAAAGATTGATGGTTCAAACCCACCAGTGGCACCAGGGAAGGAAAGCCTGGCAATCTACTTCTATGAAGATTACAGCCAAGGAAACCCTATGGAGCAGTGTACTCTATAACACATGGGATCATCATGAGTCAGAACTTATGGGAAGGCAATGGATATTTTGTTGTTCTTGTTTTGTTTTTCATGCACCAAGGGCTGTTTTAGGCACTGGGGATACAGATGTGAATGGATGTGAATAAAAATCCCAGAGACAATCTATTACTTTAATCATAAAAAAGCTGCCATTTTTATAGGCCAAAAATAGTCAAAATATTGAGAGTCCCATATGGTTCAACAGAAATCCAGGGCAACATGCAATAAACATAATAGTTAAGAACTCATATAGTATTTAGGATGTTTTCTGAAGTTACAGACTTTAAACAACTGCCTTTTGTTGTTGTTTTAAGGTGCTGCCAAATCAATTTTTGATTCATAGCAACGTAGTGTGACAGAGTAGATCTGACCCATAGAGTTTTCTAAGATATAAGCTTTATGGGAGCAGATCACCAGGTCTTTTTTCCCACAAAGCCACTGGGTTGTTTTGAATGCCAACCTTTTGATTAGCACCCAAGTGCTTAATTGTTGAACCACTAGGGCTCTTATTCTCACTGCCAAAGTCACTGCTATTGAGTCAATTCTGACTCACAGTGGCCCTCATTTGGTGTCCAAGGATATAAATCGCTACAGATGCAGATTGCCTCATCTTTCTTCCATGGAATGGCTGGTGAGCTGAAACCACCAATCTTTTGGTTATCAGCCAAATGCCTTAATCAGTGAGCCACCAGAGTCCTTGTGCTCCTATTAGACTCCCAAATAATGAGTAGAGTTATGACTTTACCTTCTGTCCAAGCCTTGAAAATTGAACCTCAGTGTCCCCAGGATTCAGCAAATGACCTTGGGGCAAAAGCTTCATTCAGTGTTTTCCCTACCCCCTGGCTCTTAATTTCACTTAGTTTTCATGTATAATGAATCCTAACTTTCTTACTATTTCAATGAGGGAATACAAAATAATTTATCATTCTTTATTCAATAATTTTAATTATTTTTAGCAAGAGGGTTAGTAGCAGTCTGGCTCATTTAATAATATCTGAAATAAAGTAAGTCAATTTATAAATTGAGTATTGAGAGCATTTTCATTATCCTATAATCTTTAGAGGAGCTCTGGTAGCATAGTGCTACCAGAAGCCTGGCAGTTCAAACACACCAGCCACTCCTCAGAAGGAAGGTTGGGCAATCTACTTCCATAGTGATACCACCTTGGAAACCCAAGGAGGGGTTGCTATGAGTCGGGCAGACTTGATTGTATATAACAACAACATACTCTTTAGAGTAATGGCAACTGGTAAACTACGATTTGCTCCTTTTTGATGATTCTAGCTTTTAGTGTGGTGCGCCTTCTAACAGTCGTGTAATAAAGTTCCTCTGAGAGATTTTAGGTCTTCAATGTCTACTCCTGAGAGTTGTTGTGGCTGTTAGCCGCTGTCAAGTCAGACACCAACTCATGGTGACCCCATGGACAGTGGAATGAAATGTTGCCCAGTGTCGCCCCATCCCCATTATCACTGTGGAGCAGATTGCTGTGATCCATAGGGTTCTCATTGGCTTATTTTGGAGGTATAGTGCCAGCCCTTTCTTCCCATTCTGAGTATTATATACACTTACATATTTAACTGAGAGAAACTGTCACATACCACAAGGGGCTTGTGGCAAAGGGGAAAAATGTGACTTCACAGAATTAATAGATATCAGAGCCTCCTGCAGGACTAAGATGGCGGAGTAAAGCCCTGTCTGTGTCCTGTAGCTAGAGGAAAGTGGCTTTCCCACCTACTAGTTGTAAAAATTTTGATACATTACTAACCTATATAAGCCTCAGCTTTCCACATATAAAATGAGAATAAATTTCACTATTGTACTGATTAGTAAATGAGAGAATCTATGTAAAAAAGTGTTTTACAGGTTCAAATCCACCAGCCACTCCTCGGAAGGAAGGTTGGGTAATCTATTTCCGTAGTAATACTGCCTCGGAAATCCAAGGAGGGGTCACTGTGAGTGAAGTCCGACTTGACGGCACATAACAACAACAACAAAGGAGCAGAGAGGCCACATCTTCTGACCTCCTCTAACCCCACAAGAGGAAGACAGAACCACCATCAGCAGCCCAAGGCCTATTCCTATGAGGCCAGACATGCTGCCTCCCTCCAGCCCTTTCATCAACCCTGACACCAACCTTTCCTCCTGCAGCACCTACCACCTCTCTGATGGGTTCAATAACTTGCTGCAGTGGCTACACAGAACTTATAGATTATGAGGTTTATTAGGGAAGCAACAGCCTACAATTCAAGTTCAGGAACACCTTTAGCCTCTCTCAGCCCACCGTCTCTCAGTCGACAGTCTCTCAGTATCTCTCCCAGCAGTGTGTGTCTCTCAGTGTCTCTCTCACCAGCACGTGTCTCTCACATCTCTCTCTCAGCAATGTGTGTCTCTCATGTCTCCCAGTTGTCAATGAGAGATATTTCTTCTGCCTCTAGGAGGGCTCCTTTTAAACCTGGCAGAGTGGCAAACTAACTAATCCCAACATCAGAATTCTATACACTGAGAGAGAGAGAACTTCCCAGAAGATTCCTTCATGCCACTCTCAACAGAAATATGCCAGGTGGATAACTTTAACAATCAAGAGCTACTCAGTTGCTCGTGGCAAATTGCACCAGAGAGTTTACAAAGACTTATGGCAAGAAAAGCCCTACTATGTAATTTACTACACTGCATAAACTATAAATAAGCATAAAGGCACTTTTCAAAATGAGGAAATAATAACAGCTTTTCAAAACTCATTCATTCCAGGAACTACAGATGGAGTCCCTGGATGGCTAGAAAGGATTTCTGGCCAGTTCGGGATAGAAGATCAGTAGGAATGCACCAAGAACTGCACATAACCTGTATTTATACACTGCTGGTAGGAATATGACAAATGGAAAGAACATTGATGTGCATACAAAACAGCTTGGATTCTCATCCTGGCCCCACCTCTCAACAGCATGAGTAAGGGCAAGTGAAACAACTTGTCAGAGCTTCTATTCCTCATCTATTGACAGGTGATAAAAGGACACATGGACTAAATGCACTCAACTGTCTGCATATAGATGGAAATGTATAGATTTCCTTCTACTCCATTGTACACATGATCACATTTTGTCCTATATCAACATTATGTGATTGATTTTGGTTGTTCCATCTTAAGGAAAAAGAACTCATCTGCCAAGAGATATGTATATGTATAAGCCAAACTATCACAAACCTAGATCATTTCTAATATATAGCCCAGGTATTTCTACTATACTATACCAGTGTAGTTCAGAGCTGTATAATATAAAGAGAGGTGATGGTTTTATATAAAGTACCCAGATTTCATTCACACTCATGGAGAATATGGACACAGGCAATTTGCATGAAAGTGCCATCCAGGTATTTAGATGATTGACCGCCTGACCCTAAAAGTGCAGATTAAAAAGTCATCTTGCCACTGATTTATTTCTTACCATCTGGCGCACATTTCTTATCAATGTATCTTGAATTATTGCTACATCCTACTCATCAGGTTCAAACACTATGACATCATCAATGTAATGAGCCAGCATAATATCCCTGAAGAGTAGATTATGACATAGGGCTGGAGAGTTGATGTTGCTGGAAATGGGACAGTTAAGGTGTATTTCTGATCTTGCTGGCTGAAAGCAAATTACTTCCAATAGTCTTTATTTACAAGCATAGAAGAAAATGCATTTTTTCAGATGTATAGCTGCATATCTATAGGTAATTTGCTCTACCAACAAACACACATCTAGAACAGCTGTATTTGGAGTCACTACATAATTGATTTTACGATACACCACTGTCATTCTCCAAGATCCGTCTGTCTTCTGCACAGAGCAAATGGGCAAGTTAAGTAAAGATGTGGTAGGAATCACAATCCATGCATCTTTCAGGTCTTGGATGTTGATGTTAATCTCTGCAATCTCTCCAGAAACACAGCATATGCTGTAATCAGCAAGCAATATATGATATCATTTCTCCCTTAGCCAAAATATGTAGATCCTGAAACAAAGAGATTTTGAAAATGAAAATGCCTCTTCTTACTGTTATTTCATGTGATCCACAAGAGAAAGATTAGCTTTACCACATATTTAGCTCTTCTTGGTCTACAAGACTTCATTCTCATGGGAAGAATCCGCCCCCCACAGAATACAACAATCTTTACTTAAATTGTTATGAGGGACAGACTCCTGACCACGTTGGTTTTCTGCTGTCAAGAAATCAACAGATATAGAAGGAAGTTACTTTACAGGCTGCAATGACTGATGCTTTCAAAAGGACATAGGGTTCATAGGAGCTCTGGTAGCATAGTGCCTAAGGCACTTGACTGCTAACCAGAAGGCTGGCAGTTCAAACCCACCAGCCACTCCTCGGAAGGAAGGTTGGGAAATCTACTTCCATAGTGATACTGCCTTGGCAACCCAAGGAAGGGTCGTTATGAGTTGGGTCCGACTCGAAGGCACATAAAAACAACAACAACAACACTTCTCACTAGAAGACAAAGAGGAGTTTATCTGGAATTCAAGAGAAACTTTGAGTCATCTATAGTACTCACAGACCCCACAATAAAAGGCAGTGGACATTTTTAATAATCCAAATCAGGCAGGACTATTAATGGCCCAGACCTTTCAGGAATGATGGTTTGGGTCAAACCATGAACATCAACAAGATGAAGTATTCTGTAGAGGCAAAGGAAATGCAGACTGGATAGTGGAAGAAAGTACTTATAAATACCAGATACAACCATATGGCCAGATGCAGAAACAAGGACTATAATAGTTATTACTAATATATCTTCCTTGTTTTAACAGAAATATGTTTCAGTGTAAATTAACCAAAATTTCTATTGTCATTTCTCCTATTTTTCTACCATTTATCATAAGATTTGGTTATAATAAACTCTCAGTATCTGTTTCAGGATATCAGAGGAGAGATGTGACTCAGTTGGAAAAGGTATACACAAGCTGGAATATATGAAGAACACAGCATCAGGATTGACGGAAGACTCATTAATAACCTGCAATATACAGATGACAAACCCTTGTTTGCCAAAATTAAAGATGGCTTGAAGTACGTTTTCATGAAAATCAAAGACTACAGCCTTCAGTATGAATTACACCTGAACATGAAGAAGATGAAAATCTTCACAAAGGAACAAATAAACAACATCATGAATGAAGAAGAAACTGAAATTGTCAATGATTTCATTCTTCAACTAATAATCAATGTCCATGGAAGCAACAGTTAAGGAATCAAATGATGTACTACATTGGAAAAAATATGCTCCAAAAGATCTACTTAAAGTTTTTAAAAAAAGAAAAAAAGATGTCACTTTAATGACTGAAGTACACCTGATGTAAGCCATGATCTTTCCAATCACCTCATACACATGCAAAAACTAGACAATGGAAAAGGCAGGCAGAAGAACAATTGATGTATTCAAATTATGGTATCGGCAAAGAATATTGAATATACTGTGGACTGCCAGAAGAACAAACAAATCAGTCTTAAAAGAAGCACAACCAGACTATTCCTTAGAAACAAGGATGGTGAGAACTTAGATTGCTTAATTTGGATATATCATCAGAAAACACTTATCAGTAGAAAAGGATATGAAGGTTGGTATACTGGAGGGTTTGTGAAAGCAAGGAATCCCATGGTGAATGACAGACATGATAGCGGAAACAATGGATTTAAACATAGCAATGATCATGAAACATATTAATGATTCATATTACTTGGTTCTACAATCAACACCAATGGAAGCAGCAGTTAAGATATCAGACAACACATAGCATTGGGCAAAGGCTATGGACAAAAGCAGCTGTGGCTGCAAAGGACCTCTTTCAAGTGCTAAAGAGCAAAAATGATTCCTTGAAGATTAAGGTGCACTTGACACAAGCCATGGTGTTTTCAATCGCCTAAGGCACTTGACTGCTAACCAAAAGGCTGGAGATTCAAATCCACCAGCCACTCCTCGGAAGGAAGATGGGGCAATCTACTTCCGTAGTGATACTGCCTTGGAAACCCAAGGAGGGGTCGCCATGAGTTGGGTCCGACTCCACAACACTTAACAACAACAACAATATGCATGTGAGACCTGAAGACCAAAGAAGAGTCAATACTTTTGAGTTGTGGTGTTGGTGAAGAATGCTGAAAGTACCATAGACTGCTAAAAGAACTAATAAATCTGTCCTGGAAAAAGTGCAGCCGGGAATGCTCCTTGGGAGAGAGAATGGCCAGACCTCCTCTCAACTATGTTGGTCATGTTGTCAGAAGGGAACATTCCCTGGAGAAGGGTATCATGCTTGGTAAGGTAGAGGGTCGACAGAAAAGGGGAAGGCCCTCAGTAAGATGGACAGATACAGTGGCTATAATGGTGGGCTCAGATATAGCAAGGATCATGGAGTTGGCATAGGACTGGGCAATGTTTCTTTCTGCTATACATAGGGCTGCTATGAGTAGGAGCTAATTGAACAGCAGCTAACAACAACAACAACATGATGATGAAGATGGCAGAGGACTGGCAATGATTCATTCTTTTATACATAAGGTTGCTAAGAATTGGAGCTGACACAAATTTGTATCCACTTTGGGAAAGAGAATTTAAGTGTTTTCAGTTGCACAAAGAGTAGCTGCATTATGTTAAGCTGAAGTATGTTTTGTAGTGGTCTTCATTTCAAAGATAAATAGGTTAAGAGATGTATATGGGTGCCAGGTAGTCAATTTAGCTAAGCTGAAACTATGTTTCCCAGAATTCCCTTCCATGAATAGTTTCTGGTTGGTGTGGGCCAGAAGAGATATTTTACACAAGACCTGGAAGGCAAATAAACAGCAAACATACTCTTTGAATGCTCAGAAACACAATGCAGGGAAGTTCGCATACACTGGCCCTGATACTCCAACTCACCTGGGTGGCATGGTATAGTGGCCAGGCCCATAGCTACTCCAGCTCCTCCTGAATTTCCTCTTTCAGTACCTGAAAATAAATAGATGTTTATTTATAAATAGATATTTATTTATAAATATAAATATAAATAGACATTTATTTATAAATAGATATTTATCCTGGAATAAATAGATGTTTATCTTTTTGAGGAAGGAGAAAGCTCCTCCTGAAGGTCACTTACATTGTCAATGTCAGAGCCTTAGAGGTACTAAGAGACTGAAGCATGTTCCAACCCATCCTTGTGTGCTCTAGTATGTCCTCACAGGGACCAGTTTGCCCTGCTTTCCCATAGTTCACAATTATCTTCTCTTCCTGCCTGACCATCCTATTGGCTTCAGGCCCCAGCAATATATACAGAAGCAATAGTGTTTCACACACTGCTTGCCCAACTCCCACAATTTAAAAAAACAAAACAAACAAACAAACAAACAACCAAAAAAAAAAAACTGCCATTGAGTCAATTCTGACACATAGTAACCCTATAGGATAGAGTAGAACTACCTTATATAATTTCCAAGGCTATAAATCTTTATGGAAGCAGACCACCTTATTTTTCTTCTGCAGAGCACTTGGTGGGTATGAACTACCAACCATTTGGTTAACAGCCGAATATCTTAACCACTGCACCACCAGAGCTCCCACAATTGCATGTATTCAAATCCTTGCAATAAATCCCTTATTAGATTCACCCCTCGTGGCTCAGCTTCTCTGATTGATCCTGACTTAGGGGCATATAGATATAAGTGGTAGAGCTAGGTTCTCTCCTAGCTCATTTCAAATATTGATTCCGGGTACTTTACACTCAAAAAAAAAAAAAAAAAACCTGCCTCTTCCATCATAGTTCAGGGCCAAGTGAATGGAAGGTGCTGGTGATTTAAAATAGCAAATTGGGCATCACCTTCCCTCTTGTAGAAATGGAGACATGTAGGCTGCACAAGGAGCTATCAAGTACAGTGAAACCTGTGACAGCTAGCACTCAACAGAAGTGCCTTATTTTTCCTGGTCTCTCAAGTTTTCAGCTTTTGACAGGGTGAAGTCTTACCACTTTTCCATCCCTATTAGTGGAAAACATTTGAGGTTTCTTTCTCTGACAGGTTTCTGCCTTACACGGGTCCCAGCTTTGCAGGTTTTACTGTATTAAAATGATTGAATGCTTGGTCCAAAAGGTTTAGACTAATGAACTGAAGGTGGCCTGTGGGGGAGGGCTCTGGGAGCATGCTCCACCCCAGGGCTTCCTTTAACTTTGTCCTATTCAGCACTTTCAGCTGCAAATTGCATAATCAAGACAGAAGGTGTGTTGATCAAATTTTCAGATGACACAAGGCTGGGCCAGCTAACAAATATGCTGAATGATAGAATCAAGAATCCAAAAGATTTGACGGGATGAATAATGAGCCACAGTTAACAAGATGAAAATTTTCAGGGATATATACCAAGTTTTATCCCTCCCAGCCTTGTCCTGCACAGTGGTGGTGACAACAGGCTATGCTGGAGGTTGACATTGCAGTAGCTCTAGAGTTCAGGGAGGGCAGAGGCACATGATGCTGATGAAGGGTCTAACCTAAGGGGATGCTTGAGCATTCAAAAATAATTTCCACCAATTCAGACTTAGAGAGATTAGCGTTAATAGCCATCCTTGTGAAAAAGGATACTGAACTCCATATCAATCAACACTGTGACTATGTTAAAGTATGTGTTAGGTTGTGGCTTTCATCACTCGAAGTATGGTGCTGCAATACAGCTTGAAGATAATCTTACAACTTTGCCCCACTCAAGACTACATAGTGGAGACTGAGGATACAATTCTAAGTGCCACACTTTACTTACAAACTAGAATTTGACTAGTATGGTGAGGGAATATACAATTAAGTCATATGAAGAACATATTAAAGAATATATTCAAGTGAATGGTCATGAGAGTTGATTCTGAATAATATGAGTCCTAATATAGAAAAAAAACATAATTATATTTGTACTTGTAGAAGACAGATGGGTACTGAAAAGAACACTGTTTCTCACTCTGGAGAAAAGGCATGTAAATAGCAAGCTTAAATCTGGGTTTTGGAGACAAACTACTTAGATTAGAGCTGACAATCCACTTCCCAGCCAGGTGAAGTTACCCAATTTCTCTGGTCTTAGTTTTCTCATTTATAAAATGGAAAAGACAATATTTTCCTCATACAATTGATGTTGGGGTTAAGTTGAGTTAAAACAAGTAGTACCTAGCTCATGTAGATCCTAGGATGATTAAATGAGGGAACACACAAATCTACAGCATTTATAAATGTGTCCAGCATGTGGTCAGAGGTCAAAAAAATGTGAAGTATTGTTATTACTTTGAGGAAAAACATTATATGCTTAGAGCTATCCCCAAGTAGAATGTTCTGCAATGTGAGGTGGGAAGCACCCTCAGTATGAATGTGTTGCACTAAGGCATGCTGGTTGCCCATTAATCAGAGACATTGTAGTGTGGTGTTTCTCCAACTTTAAGTTACATGTGCATCATCATTGCATCTTATCAAAATGTGGGTCTGATTCAGTAGGTCTGGGGGAGTGCCTGAAATTCTGCATTTTAATAATGATGCTCAGATGGCTGGTCCAGAAACCTCACTCTGAGGGCCTGCTCCATTGAGTGGGAAGGAAAGAATTAAGGTCTCTTCCATTAGAAAACACTCCAATTTCTTAGTGCCACAAATCATAGAATAAGAATTATGTTGAAGCCATGTTGTAACTGAATAGTCTAGAGCAAATAACCTAACCTCTTTTGATATATTCTGCAAAGCACTTTTAAGAAATCAGTAATTTTTATAGCAAAATTCAAAGTCCTCAGATGGAAACTGATCTACTTAAACAGAGGTTTTCATTCCCTAATTGTCTAAACATCTGTTCCAGGTCCGAGCACAGATTTATCTTTATCAAACACTGATTGGTCTCTGGCTCCTGCCGGCTGCTGTGTCCTGGTGGAACAGGGAACAAAGCAAGACAGCTGTGGGATGTCAGGCAGCCTCAGGAGAAAGGGGCATAAGGGCCAGAGAAGCAGAAAAGAAAGAGATTCATAAGTTCCTGGCAGGAAAAAACAAAAGCAAATTCTACTGGCTTCAGAGCTGGATACTGGCTTCCGATCTGCAGCTAGGAAATAGCTTGATCCGGCTCCTCGTTTTCATATAGTAAACTCTCCATCACTTCAGCAAAAGAGGATTTATTATTTTAGCATAAACACATTAGTGGCAACAGAGCTACCATCCACATCAGCAAAAGGAGGGCTCCAACTAGCGGTGTTCTTGAGAGACTGAGAATCATGAATTTATTTCCCTCTATTATTTGTCACCACATACTCCATTGATGGTCTACCATCTGGCCTCCAGAGTGCAGTCAAAATCAAGAGTTCAGAAGCTGTTACTCAAAGGTGAGGTGACATATCGATCTGTGATTTCCATTGTTTGGGTCATTCGTCATTGTTCCTGTAGAATGGAAGGGCTGCCGCTCAAAATGATTCTTTGTTAATTATTTATAAATCTACCTAGACCTATGATTAATCTATAATGCTCTCCTATTCTATGCAGGCATGGATCGGTAGCAGAGTCAGTTGCAGGAGGATTCTGGCTGGCTGTTGGCATTGTCACATTATTACCCAGGAGGGCACGGAAAAGAGAGTAAGGTGTCGTTTGAAAAAAAGAGTCTGAGGCACTATCCATTACTCTGCTTTGGTTTTTGCTGAGATGTCTCTCTAATAGCACTTTAGACTGAAAACCACTTCTCTTTCTAGACTAACTCACTAGAACAAGTGGTCAAGTATACATTGTATCCTACAAGTTCTTAATAGCAAATGTGCTAAGCATTGGAAACAGGTCATGTACACTACTGCAAACAGGCTAATAAGTCCTGTTGGTGATCTGCAGTCCTGTGTCTGTCAGCCCTTCATCTTCTGCTTCAATGTCCACTTACACTCAGCACACAACAGAGCCAGTGTCAGAACACATTCAACCCACAGAGAGAGCAAGCCACAGAGGTCGAATTAAAGAAGTATGTGTTTCAACACTACAGCTCTCCTCAGTATCTAGACAGCCCATTATGGTATTTTCTGTGGAGGCCTTAGCACCTTTCTCAGTCTCACAGGATGAGCTAAGTGCTACAGAGTAACAGCAGTGAGACTGTATAAAAGGATCTGTGGTAAAGAGACACTTCAGTTTTGCTTATACCTGCAAAGTTACAACGAAGAGCCCTCTTATCCATATCTGCATGCAATTTTCTCAGTTTGCTTTAATGGATATGACATTTCATTAATTCTGATTCATTGTGTATTCAAGCCAAAACACATGCAGTTTAGTTCCATTTACTGACAGAAAATACAAGCTGAAATATTCTAAGTCAGAGTAATAACTGAAGGTGTGTAATTACTCATTACCCAATCAGCTACCAGGTTCATGGGGCAAGAATGGTTTGGAGATAAACTTCAACTTTTGTGAGTGAGTCTGACAGGCTGGGTTACTAGGCACATTCCTTTTGATTAATGACACAAGGAAGAAAGGTTTACAAAAGGTGTTTCCACTGATTCTGCTACTTCTAAGCTGACCCTTAAAATGTTTCTACAAGTTACCAGGGAAAATATAAATTACAGTGAGAAAAGTGTGAATTTCCTAAAAACATACAAAACGTTATACCCACAATGGCTCTTTTCTAATTAAAAAGGAACTCAAAATGATGAGGCCTAAGATGATAGCTCAGACTTTTTTTTTTTTTTTTTTAAGGATGATGCCAAAATGGGTCATTCAGGTCTCAACTCTCTCAGAAAATACATTTACTTAAGTAAAGAAAAACAAACAAGTGGGGTATTTATCATGGTCCATTAACACTAGAATTTGAATATAGCAAAGATAGCAAAGGAGACTTGGCGGCACAGTGATTAAGCACTCAGCTTCTAACCTAAAGGTCATGGTTTAAATCTACTTTGAATCTACCTGTCACTCCACAGGAGAAACTACTTCCATAAAAATTACAGCCTTGGAGAGCCTATGAGGCAGTTCTACTCTGTTCTACAAGGTCACTCACTATGAGTAGGAATCAACTTGACAGCAGCGAATTTTTGAATATAGCCCAGTCACTGTGTGGGTTGTGACATCCTACAATATTTTTTCAACAGCTCAAATTTCTGAGGATAAAGAAGCCACTTGGCTGGCTACTCATGGAGGGGTCAAGGAGATGCATTCTCAAGTTCTTGCCACCCATGATCTTCCTGCTTAGATGCCAATGTAAAATCACTACACACACAGAAACACACACACACACAAAGACCTGAACCTGAAGAAGAGCAGATCCTGACCATATCTCATGGAATGACACACAGAGGGGTACAGATGGTGCTGACATATAGGGAGAAGTCATTTTGATCTTGAGATTGTTTGGGAAAACTTCATGAAGGAGGTGAGGCTTGTACAGGGTCCTGGGGATGGGCTGAGGTGAATTCTATGAGAAACAGCTTGACTAGTGTGACATATAAATTTAACTACCACAACTAGTAAAATGAGAGGACTGATTCTGCTCCCAAACAGAGAAAGTGTCTCAGTAAAATGATTTTAAAAAAAGCAGTTGCTGTTGAGTTGATTCCAACTCATGGTGACCCCAGTTGTATTAAAGTAGAATTGGGTTCCATACAGTTTTCAATGGTTGTGATATTTTGGAAGTAGATCACCAGGCCTTTCTTCCAAGTCACCTCTAGATGAATTTGAGCCACCAACCTTTTTGGTTCATTGTCAAGTTCTTTTATTCATAAAGATCAAATGGGGCCCCCACTGAACACAGAGGTAGGAATGGAGGGACAGTCTTAATGGGAAGATCATAAATTTAATGAAGAGGCACAGACATGCTGTTTCTGGGTAATGATGCCATATGGTTTTTCACACACATTGATCTCAAGCACTATTCAGAAAGGATTGGTGTGAAGAGTGAATAGACCCCAAATGATTTGTTATGTGTTCATGATAGTTGAGAGATGGTGAGAACCTGAGCTAGACAGAAGATGGAAAAAGTCAAAAAGAGAATAGAAGAAAGACATAATAGCAAGAAAATTTGTCAGAATTTTGGAGTCAATAAGTATACAAGGTGAAAAAGGAAGATGATATAGACGACCCTGAATTTTTCAGTCTGACCAGGAAATAATGAGAAAGAGCCACATTTAAGGTAAGATAATGAATAATTTGCAGGAAGATGTTAAATGTTCTTGTTCTTGTAGATCCTTCAGATTGGTTCTGACTCATAACAACCCAGTGTACAACAGAACGAAACACTGCCTGGTCCTTTACCATCTTCACAATCCTTGCTATACCTGAGCCTATCATTGTGACTACTGTATCATTCTGTCTCATTGAGGGTCCTCCCCTTTTTTGCTGACCCTCCACTTTACCAAGCATGATATCTGTCTCCAGGGGCTGGGCCCTTCTGACAACATGACCAAAATACCTAACACAAAGTCTGTCCATTCTTGCTTCTAAGGAGCATTCTGGCTACAATTCTTCCAAGTCAGGTCTGTTTTGTTCTTCTGGTAGTCCACAGTGCATTCAATATTCTTAGCTAACACCACAATTTAAATTCATCAATTGTTCTGCAGTCTTCCTTATTCATTGTCCATCTTTCACATGCATATTTGTTGTTGTCGTTGTTGTTGTTGTTGTTATGTGCCGTCCAGTCAGACCCTACTCATAAGTGACCTCTTCTTGGGTTTCTGAGGCAGTATCACTACAGAAGTATATTACCCCATCTTCCTTCTGAGGAGTGGCTGGTGGGTTTGAACCTCCAGCCTTCTGGTTAGCAGTCAAGTGCCTTAGGCACTATGCTACCAGAATATTAGGTGACTTAAAATATCATGGCTTTGATCAGGGGCACTTTAGTCTCCACCTAGTTAAAGTTGAAATCCAGCATCAAGTACAACTCCCCCAATCCCACTGTTGAAATAATGCCTACATGTATTTCTGCATTGGTAGGTGCTCCTTGTGTGACCCTCCCTTACTATGCAAACCTACTCTGATGAAACTCAGGTCTAGGAACCAGGAAGGATTTCAGTATCTGTTTTTGAAGAACAAGAAGAGTCATGTGTGAAGGCAATATGTCCATAAGTTAGTACAATGAAGCAGAAATGGGCTTAGGAGTGACTACGGTTGATTTGTGATCAAAGTATTCACTGAATTTGGAAGTCAGAAGACCCTTGGAGAGTATTCAGTAGGATGTTTTAAAACATTTTTAGCCATGGATTTTTTTTTTTTTTTTAAATCTTACATGAGAGAGATGAGAGACACACTGTCATCGAGTCATGTCCGACTCATAGCAACCCCTCCTTGGGTTCTGAGGCAGTATCACTAGGGAAGTAG
>NW_006921645.1:5195679-5199983 GCF_000298275.1 Orycteropus afer afer | reverse complement strand
TTGAACCACCAGCCTTCTGGTTAGTAGTCAAATGCATTAGGCACTATACCATCCAAGTTCCTTAAATCTTACATAGAATCGTAAAAATCTGAGCTGCTCCTGTTGAGCATTAGAGGTGTCTTCAAGAGCCCAGGAGACACCTTTAAGAAGTACCATTTGTTTTAGTCCAGCTATCTTGTTATATAGATGGGAATACTGAAGCCTACAAAGAGGAGCTGAACTGGGACTGAGCCATAGGCCTTCAGGCATACAGGCCAGGACCATCACACTCCCTAGGGAAAGAAGGAGCAGTTTAACCTCAGAAATGGGGCAGAGGTGCATATATAGAGAGAAAGGCAGGGGCTCTGGAGTTCACTGGGCCTCTAATGACAGATCAGAGAAATCAAAACCAACATTACAGAATCATAGTTTGCGCAGGTCAGGGCCCATGCCAACTACTGGTCCTTTAACTCCCCCAGGTTGTTTCCCTCAACATTCAGCCCCCAAGTGGCCTTTGTATATTTAGTAGTAGACCCCATCCTGAAGAATCTCTCTTCCAGGTTTCATTCCCACAAAGTAGTCTGTGGAACCTAGTGCTACATAGCTCTGGCTTTAGGGAAAGACTGCCCGGGGCTTTCTCCTGCTTTGAAAAGAAAGCAGCAAGAGTCTAATTTACTGTGAACTGTCATGAGCAATAAAACGTTCATTAACTTTAATTGTAAACACTTTAAATCCCAATCATTATAATGCAGGGATAAATTGAAAAATCAAGAGTTAAGTACCCTTTAAAATTTCATATCTCTGTCTTCACCCAGCTTTTATACCAAAGTTAGATTAAATAAAGCACAGGGTGCCTACCCCCAACACCAGCTGACAAACTCTTACCCATCTCCAAGATCCAGCTCATCTGGCTTCTCTGATCTTCCCTCACCTGTAAGGAATCTACTCAGAGTACCCCAAAGCACTTCTCTGGTAACCCTGATAATGACACTTATTTTTGTATGATAATATACTTTATTCATCTTCTCTATCTATTACACTGAGTTCTTTGCCAGCAGGTATCCTATCTTGAGCATCTCTATCACTTTGGCCCTTGCAATAGAGTCTCATGCACAGCAATTGCTCCAAAGTAATTGTAGATAGATTGAATGAATGCTTTAAATCTTTCTGAAAAGCCAGTGGAAATTCATTATGAGAGACTTAAAGATGCATTGAATTCATTTATTTAGTCTGTATCTGAAACTGACTATATATCATACTAAAGAATTCTAGTAGAACATACATCATTTTGCTATGCAATCCCACACCTAACACTGTCCAATTACTTATATGTTTTCTATCTGTGATATTTACATACTGAAGTAGAGTACTTGAGTTAAGATATCCTATTTCACACTTTAATTTAAATGATTTTTTTAGCCATGCTTTATAAACTAGAATTTGAAAAGCCATAGCCTATGTCATATGAGGAAAGAAGAGAGAAGATTTGAGATAAATATTTACAATCTGTACTTCTAACCCAAAAGAATATGTGCAAAACATCAAAAAAGAAATTCATTTCAATCACTTCTTCTGTGGGCAAATTGAACTGGGAATGGGACCGGGAGCTGAGTCTTAACCTCTTAGTCAAACCAAATGGCACAAGTCACATAATTCCTACTTTATTCTTACTTCAGTTAGAATAATAAAACTGTCTCTCCATAGGTCATGATACTTTCATTATTTGTATAAATGATGACTCTGCAAATGATCTTCAACAAACCAGCACACTTCTGTGCTAGTGTATCTAGCCCTATAATACCAGAGTCGTGGCATATTTCAGAATAAGAATTATGAGGTGTGATGATTTTATAATGTGTTGACTTGGCTAGGCTGAAATTCATTTCCAAGAGACCCCTTTACTGTATGCTTCTCCTTAGGATGGGCTACAAAGGAGAATCTAGAAATATTCCAAAGGAAGGAAAAAAGGAATATAGCAGCTATTTTGTAGTGTACACACCTTGTTTCTGATCTGCAGACTCACCTGGTGGTCTGAAGCAGCAGCTTATATGTTTGGCTCCACGGTGATGGGCCCAAGCTTCTGCAGGACATTCTTGTCACCAAGGTCAGAGGTAATAACAGACACAGGTTTTAGTTCATCCTTTTGGGGTCCCAGAATATATGCTATATTCTCAGCTCAAGCACCTCAGTAAACATTAGCTCCCTTGACCTTTCTTTTCCATCTTTTATGGCCCATCTACTGCACCATTTCCTCCCTAGAGCAATCTCTAACAAACAAACCCTGCATGCAATAGCTTGTCTTAACTTTTCCTCCTATTATGCCATGGACTAATGTTAATAATTTGTGCTGTAGGTGCTATGCATCTGCAGTGTAGTAAATTACTTAGGATGGCTTTTCTACCTATAAGTCATTGTAAACTCAGTGGTGGAATGAGCAACTGAGGAACTCCTGATTGTAAATGTTATCCACCTGGGTTATTTCTGTTGGGCGTGGCACAATGCAATGTTATGGGAGGTTCACTCTCAGGTGCTTAGAATTCTTTTGTTATGATTGGTTGGTTTGGCCACTGGCCAAGCTCAAAAGGAGGCCTCCTAGAGGCAGAACTCTCTAACTGCTGGCTAAGGAAGGATGCACCATTGCTGGGAAAGAGACGCAAGAGACACGCATTGCTGAGTAAGACACCGAGGGACATGCACTGCTGGGGGAGAGACTGTGAGAGACTTGGCTGAGAGACGGTGGGCTGGGAGAGAGACTGAGCATTTTTCCTGAACTTGAATTGTAGCCTGTTCTTCCCTAATAAACTTCATAATCTGTGAGCTCTGTGTGGCCAGTGCAGCGAATTATCAAACCCAGGAGAGAGGTGGTGGTGCTTTGGGAGGAACAGTGGGTGAAAGGGCTGGAGGGAGGCAGCATGTCTGGCCTTGCACTAATAGGCCTTGTGCTATTGATGGTGATTCTGCCTTCTTCTTGTGGGGTTCTAGGAGGTCAGAATATGTGGCCTCCCTGCCTTTTTTTGCAGCATCTGTCAGTTAGATTTTATGTTTTCTTACCAGGGAGCAAAATTTATACTTCTATACTGTAAACAACAATTAGCATTTGCCTAACACTTATTGTCTTACCATGTCTTTGACACATATTCTGTCATTGGATAACCCCAGTGAACACAGAGTTAACAATTGTGGATAGAATAAAATGGCCATACCCCAAACCCATAGCCATTGGTCGATTATGACTCATAGTGACACTACAGACCGAGTAGGGTTTTCCCATAGAGTTTCCAAAGCTAAATCTTTACAAAAGCAGACTGCTTCATCTTTCTCACACAGAGCGGCTGGTGGGTTTGAAACTCTGACCACTGTGGCACCAGAGCTCCTTGAAATGACCATGGTGGTGGTGGTGGTTATGTGCTGTCGAGTGAGACCCTCCTCATAGTGACCCCTCCTTGGGTTTCCAAGGCACTATCACTACAGAAGTAGATTGCCCAACCTTCCTTCCAAGGAGTGACTGGTGGGTTTGAACCACCAGCCTTCTGGTTAGTAGTCAAGTGCATAGGCTATAATAAAACTATACTTTTAAAAGCACTGATTTTATTCCATTTCTTTTAGACCAGAGCAATTTGACTGACAATAAACAAGGTAATGCTACTAGCAGATGGACCAGTTATTAAATAGCAAATGTAGGTGGTTCAGCCAATACCTAACTTGGCCCACAGAAGTAAGGATCCATCCAGACCTTGAAATGAAACAAAGAATAAAAAAGTGGGATAGAGAACATTTGGTGTAAAGATACTGCTGAATGACCATGTGACCTCTGCTTGGTGTAGGAAAGATTCCTTGTGCACTCTGAAATGCAGAGTGGAGTGTTTTCTTCCTATCTTCAATACAGAGTGCCTCTGCTGGCCCAGGATCTGTTACCAATTACAGAAACCAGCACAGACTTTTAAAGAAAGGCAATAAAATCCTTGCAAGGCAGAGATGCAACTTTTCTGGGGAATAGGGCCCTTTTAAAATGTCAAAAACGTAAAGATGTTGCCCTGAGTTTCAATACTCACTGATATATATATTCTATTAAATTATCTTAAGAATTACTCAGTCATTCTTAAAATAATGTGGATGTTACTAATCACGTTATCAGTATACATTTCAAAAATCACAGTATATGGATGTGTTGTTGTTGTTGTTAAGTGCTGTCGAGTCATTTCCAACTCATAGCGACCCCATGCACAGCAGAACGAAACACTGCCCAATCCTGCGCCAGCCCCACAATCCCTGCTACACTTGATCCCATCATCACAGCCACCGTATCAATCCATCTCCTTGAAGGC
>NW_006921645.1:5189607-5193014 GCF_000298275.1 Orycteropus afer afer | reverse complement strand
TTTACCCCTTTCTCCTGCTCTTCCGGCCTGCTACTCTGTGCTACACCCGTGCTTACCTTGCTCCCAGAGACCCGGTCCCTCTCAGGAGGGTAACAAGGGAAAGTGTTCAGTGCAGATCAGTGAGTAAGCACCAGCTCGCCCGTGCTTATCTTGCTCCCGGAGACCCGGTCCCTCTCGGGAGGGTAACAAGGGAGCCGTCTGAGCACTAGTGACTGGGTTTTACCCCTTTTTCCTGCTCTTCTGGCCTGCTACTCTGTGCTACGCCCATGCTTACCTTGCTCCTGGAGACCCGGTCCCTCTCGGGATGGTAGCAAGGGAGCCATATGGATGTGTAGGAGATAACAATTTTTTTCTATATAAAGAAAATCCCAGAAGGATATATCTGTTTGCAGATCCCTCACTAAAGTCTCCATGTCCTTTTAGAGTACCCAACGCCCTGATTCTGAACCAGTACTGCCAGGCAAATTGCCCTGCCCTGAGGTGACTAAAACGGAATGAGTGGAAATACCTTTTTTTTTTTTAAGCCACTTAAAAGTGTTGACATCAAAGGCCATTAAAAATGGATCAATCTCAGATTTGAAAGAATTGTTTGTCAAGGATCAAGAACTGGTTTTAAGGCTGAAACATGGAGTAAGGCTAGATGGACAATTCTTTCTGTCTGGAGTTGTAAAGAGAAGCAAAGCTAAGAGGTCAGTTACCAAGTGCAAATTTTATTTAACATGCTATAAATGGTAATGAAAAAAGAAAATGACAGTGAGATCCTCACATTCTAAGTGGCTTTAAGTCTTCTGATGCTAAAGGTCAAACTGGTAGAGAATAGAAGGAAAATATTTGGAGGCTTCAGGAATGGACAGAGTATGAACAGAGTAATCTGCTGTGCAACATATTATGTAATACAATCGGGGAAAATATCCAAATTTACCTGAAAGAGTGATGAACTCTCAAGCATCAGCTATGGCTCAGAACAATAACCAGGGGGTTCCCACAGACCATTTCTGAAAATCAGTAAGCCTTTCAGGCAGCTCTAGGGAAAATGCTTGTTAAAATATTCAATATAGTCATTAATGAGCCTGGGACCAAAACAGAAAGTTGACTCCTGTCTAATCTGAAATGTCTGAGGTTTGCACACTGCCACAGTGAAAACACACCAGACTGACATGTCATTAGAAATTAAAACAAGGAGTTTTATTGAATGATTTAAAAACAGAAAATTTCACAAAACAGGGAGACACATGCACACCCAGGCAAAGGCTGTAGAGTGTGTTTGAATTGCACAGAGACAGTAGTTTTTATCAGATGAAATAAACAACAGGATTGTATTTCACAGAGACAAAAAGGGAAGGAGGAAGCATGCAAAAAGTTATGAGTTTGTTAAACTATAATCTTAAACTTTTAACATCAGTTAACTTCTTGAAATTTATTACATTTGGGGGTTTGTTACATCCTGATGTTTGTTTAACCAGACATTCTATCAAGGGTAATTAAGTCAATGCTCCACCACAGCTGCAGCCTGCCTGTCCCCTTACCTTAAAGTAAAAAGGTTATGCTTAAAGTAAAAAGAGTCAATAGGAATGGGTGAAGTTCTCAGTGAACAAAATTTCATTTGAGAGAGTTAAGAAATCATAACTGAGACTTGATTAACTGGAGTTGGTCTCACATTGATTATAGAATTATGAGACAGCTACAGGCTCCTTCTTAACCTTATCAATTTTACTCCTATTCTCTAGGCTCTAGGATGAGTTTAAGGAGGACACTGTTCAGACCAAGCTGAGTAAACATTCTTAATAGACACTTTAGCAAGCAATTCATAATTTAAGCCAGAAATCTCGACTCTCACTTTCTTTGTGTTACAAGTGGTTAAACATTTACAAAACGGCTGAATTGTCTCTTTAGAACGTATCAAGGACGATTTCCCTTTAATTCAGAGTGAAGTTTTAATTTAGGTTTGAAATCACCCCATTTCAGTTATGCTACTGCCTCAATTTTAAAGTTCATATATAAACATCTAGATACATGCTATCACCACATTCAAACATTAAAAGCTCTAGCATAATATCAGGTCAAATAAAGAACCTAAATGTTTCTGTTAGACAGGAAACGTCATATAAGGATGCCTCATCTCTGCTAGGGAGCTCTGGTAGCATAGTGGCTAAGGCATTTGACTGCTAACCAGAAGGCTGACGGATCAAATCCACCAGCCACTCCTCAGAAGGAAGATGGGGCAATCTACTTCCATAGTCATACTGCCTCGGCAACCCAAGGAGGGGTCACTATGAGTCGAGTGCGACTAGACAGTAAACAACAACATCTCTGTTAGGCCCTCCCCACACTGCTGTGTAACATTCCCCTGAATTTACTATTATACTACCTTTAGTATGGGTGATATACAATTCCAACCAAGTGGCACTTATCAAATATAGTTAAAGCCTTTGAAGACATCATTTACATTTGGGTATTCCTACTTAACATCCAAGATTGGGTTTTATCCCCATGAAAAGACTAGACCTCTTACCAAACCTCAAATAAGGAAGATGAAGACGGGACTCACTCAGTTTTCTCCCAGAGAAAAAGCTGCATTGGGAAGCTTATTTTTAATTTTCTTGAGTCTTAACTTTTTCTTTGACAAACACCCCTCATCACAGACCATTGTTTGCATAGGAAGTACATTGTCTCTCATGGCAGACAGAGAACAAGACCTATTCAGATATGAAAAACAATGTGCATTCAAATTTCCATTGAATATAATCAAGATGGCTTGTTTCATATTATAAAGCGATAATCTTGATCCAACTCTAAGATCTCTGAGTATCTTCTGAGGCCTTTTCAAACAGATGTGGTCCTGGGTGAGCTCATTAGATTACCCAATTTGACCTCTCAACTTTCTCAGTGAGTATTTTGTTGCTTTTGTTTGCTTTTTAATTTAAAAGATAATATATGAGATCTCTTTAATGACTATTGTTACCTGATTGGCTCAAGATATTCGTTAGGAATGTGACACTGTGTGTTAGTGACAAGATTAATTGCTGAAACTTCAAATTATGGGGAAAATACAATGACTGATAGAAAGTTGGGAGATAAAGTTCATGTCTTTATGTGTAAACATACAAATAAAAATCCTCTAACTGTAAAGTCCTCTTTCCAGACTTTTAGAGGTTCCCGAGGGTGTCTGGGTATAAGTCTTCACATCTAGGTCTATAAACATTTTTACCAGCATCGACTGCTTTGAATTTGCTATCTAACCTTTTATTTTGTTCTGGAAGCTTGAAGTTGAACATCAAGTTCAGGGCCAGAGGCTATCACTGGATGGACAAGCTATCCAAACCATACTCAGAGAAAGAAGCAGAGATCAGGGAGGTCAAGTGAAAAGAGGGACCACAGTTTGTTGGGTCTTTCTGGGACATATATAT
>NW_006921645.1:5158715-5189507 GCF_000298275.1 Orycteropus afer afer | reverse complement strand
TAAGATAACTCCCTCCAGTCACTATCAAGTCACCCTCTTTTATTTTGTAACACTTAACAACATCTGCCATTTTATTTTTTTAATGTGTATGTTCCCTTTTTCATCTGACAAGAATATAAACTCTATAGGGGCAGAGACCTTACCTCTTCTGTTCACTTGATGTGTCCTCATGCTGAGAAAGGCTTGGGCCATAATAAACAATCAATAAATATTTTCTGAATTAATGCATACATGAGTGCATAAAGCTCTGTCAGTGTTAAGCAGCTCTGCACCATCTTCCTTCTCCCAAAAGCGGACACCTCCCTATCTATCTCCTTGTGGATATAGATCCTCTCTCCTTCTACCTTGGGCTCTGGTGATGTAGTACATAAGCCATGTGACTGCTAACCAAAAGGTCAGTGGTTCAAACCCACCAGCTTCTCCATGGGAGGATGATGAAGCAATCTAGTTCCATTAAGATGTACAGTTTTGCTCAATAATGACCAGAATTACTGGTCAGAGGAAATCTGATGAGATTCCCAATACTATGGCTCTGAAATACATTCAGCGCCTGGAATAAAACTCACCCCCAGGAGCAGGCTCTCAGCCCAATAGTTAACAAGATGTACACGCAGACCACTCAACCCAGGATGACACATCCACATACTCTATGGTAATACATCCCTTAGAGCAATAGACCATGGGATACCAGAGGAGCCATATTCAAACTGAGGAAATGCAGGACAAACAGGAGTGCATAGATTTGAGGGGCACAGGAGGAGGGTTACAGGGTAAGGAGGGGAGGAGACTGGATTAGGGCTGGACATGGCGAATGGGGAGTTAAACTAAATGTACGCATTTATGTTGGACGTAAAACAAGCTCTTAAAATTAAAAAAAAAAAAAGATTAATAGTTTTGGAAACTCAATGAGGGTCACTATGAGTCAATGGCAGTGGGTGGTGGTGTTCTCCTTCTACCTTAGACAATTCAGCAGGCACATGCCCTTCTGAGCAACCACACCTCCTACACCTGTTCTCCAGCTCCCTCTTGCCCTGGTACTTGCTCACCCTGAGGTTCATTTTCGATCAAAAGTTACATTACAGCTTTTCTCACTATCTATTGGCCCAAGGAAGGAGCTCTGGTGGCAGAGTGGTTAAGGCATTTGGCTGCTAACCGAAAGGTCAGTGGTTCAAACCCACCAGATGCTCCATGGGGGAAAAAAAAGATGAGGTGGTCTGCTTCTGTGAAGGTTTACAGCATTCAAGACCTAATGGGGTTGTTATCAGTCAGAACAGACTCGATGGCAGTGAGTTTGGATTTTGGTTTATGGGCCCAAGGGTGATTTGCAATTGTTCAAAGAGCATGGAAATGATGCTGGTAGGGAAGGTGGGTAAAAATGGATGCTGAAACTGGCCTCCAGACCATAATTAGAGACCCCTCCAGGAAAAGCAGCATGTTCCACCTCTTTACATAATCTAAAGGGAAGATCTTGAAGTGACACAAGTGAAGTGTTCAGGAAGTCAAAGAAATCAACTAGAGGAACTCCTTTATGCTTTACTCTTTTATTTCATAATTTTTTGAACCCCTGCAATGGGAAGTAATATTTTTGATGTATCACTACTTATTATCATGAATAGAAATATGGATAATGTATACTATCCATAGTATAATCTATGAAAATAATTCAGAGAGATGCAGTTTATACTCTACCCCAAATCCCTGAGCTATATCTGGTCCTGTGTTCCTATTTTAATGGCCAGCATGCTTACAGAGCTACAGAATATCATAAACTACTTTCCAAATGAGAAAGATCATAATTGTCCTCAAAAGCCAATATGCAATTCTGAAATTAGACTCATTGTCAATTTAGATGGATTTTTTTCATTGCCTTATGCTTTTAGCTTCCATGAAAAACTTTCTTTCTCACTCACCAGAAATTCCAAGCTTTCCCCACACTGCCCTCCCCAATGATTAACATTTTAATCTTGCTTTAATTAACTCTTCCTCTAATAGGATAAAACTGACAAGATCTAAGTTTGCAAACTGGAAGCCGAAAATCTGGCACACTTGATTAGCTGCTCAAAACAACTGTGGAGACCAGGGCAAGCCTCCAAGCCAATACAACCACAGTGAGAGCAGCTATATGAAAGTTTGTCTGTTCTTCCCTACTTACCTGTTCTTCACCATTATGTATTTGAGGGAAACCAGGTCCCTAGAACCTTCATCTAACAGGAAAGGGCATCAGAAGCTGAAAAGGCTAACACAGTTCTTCAAAAGATGCAAGAGGCTTCCAAGAGGCCACTCTTACCTGGTTTCCTACTTAATTATTTCTTTTTAGTCTCTCTTGCTGATTCCTCCAATTTTCCCTAGCCTAAATGTTCATTTCTTGGTTTTCTCCTCATCTCTTTCTATACTTATTTCCTTGGTGATGTCATTAGTCTCTTGACTCTAAATAGCTATTTTTAACAATGATTCACACATGTATATCTTCATCTCAGACTTTTTTCCTCAAGTTCACACTCATATATTAAAATGTACTGCCCCTACCCTCATAATGGTTTTCTCAGCTTAAAATGTCCTCTCTACCTCTTTTCCTCCTACCCCATCTATCCTTCCATGCTCAGGCCTACTATCACTTTCTCCAAAGAAGTCTTCCCCGTTACTCAAGTCCACACTGATATCCACTTACCTGGAGACATGTAGTGCTGATGCAACTTACAACACCGTGCATGTGTGTAGGTGTATTTGTGTCCCTGGCTCTTTGTAATTTAACCCCCACCCCCAGTAACTAGCAGTGAGCTGGCACACAGTAGGTACCTGACAGGGATAGATTGGTGAAAAGGCAGTTGAAGATGGTGATTTGTATGTTTGTGTTCAGACAATGTAAGAAATCAGTCATTGAACAGGAAAAGAAAAAGAAGAATCTTCATAGTCTGCATAAAAGTATAACTATTACAGGTGCCCCAATTCCCAGTTACTTTGTTCCTGACACTGGAGACCTGTTTTTCAATCAAAATTGCAGCAGCTGTGGAGCTGTAAGGCTGGGCTGGCACCTGGGTCAGAGGTTCCCCATTAGTGCTGGCAGATTTTTCATAATCAAGACACTTCTGAAATGCTGAACCCTACCCAGTGCCAAAGGTTAATGATTCAGTGTGCAGGGACTGGAGCGCAAAGCAGGGCCTCAGACAGCTCGGAAAGAGATGCCACCACTGGACCTGTTCTTGCTGCTCTAGTTACATTCTTGCATCTATTGGACATTTGCCTTCTTGCCAGAGTCAGTTAGCAGAGCACATTCATTAAGCAAGCTGCATTAATCCTGTTTTTCTAACCCTGGTTCATGTTTATACATTTGATAGTCAATGCTTTTGAGCAATCATTCTGTACACCATTGAGTCCAGTTACACAGAAGCAGAGAGAATTGGAGAGTGAAGGGGTCACCTGCTGAGTTCAGTGTAGACTTCAAGTGGGATAGTTTTGCATAACAATTACAACTTGCTTTCAGTTGCAAAATGTTGGTGGAATATGACAGATACTCTGAAACTACAGCTTCATTCTACTAGTGTGGGCTGTTTCAGAACATGATTATTGAGCAAAATAATCTAAAAGTAATTTTGATAAAAAATCTGCTGACATTCCATAAGAAAACGTGATAATCTACAATGTCAGAGCTGGAGATAATTGTGTGGAGCAACCAACCTCTCTATAATTCACTAGCCTTTTATATTTTGCAAACTTTATTGTTCTAGGAATATTACTAAGGACCATTTATAAGTCCACTCCCAACCATCTCTTAGGGATTTTGCTGTAGTTTTCAATCTTAACATATTCTAAAGAAAACTGGCCTACCCTCCACACCCTCCCCATATGATTCCTAGTCTTCTATGTTTTCCTATCTCTATCATTGATTCCATCATTTAACTTAAAAGCCTCTCTTTCCTTCACCCCCTATACCAGCTCAGTCTGCTAAGTGTAATCAATTTTTCCTACGTTGCTTCTTTACCGCATCACCCCTTTTTCCGGAGTGACCTCAGAACCTCTCCCAGACTCTTATAAGAGCTTCTGGCTAGTCTCCTTGTCTCTAGCCTCCCTTCCTCTCTGCTCCCCCATAGGTTTCCAGACTAGACCTCAATCATCCATTTAATCAACATTTGGTCCCTTTGTGCCAAAGATAAATCTCACTGACCACCTGGTCTCTGCTCCAGTTTCTTTTCCTCAGGGACTTCCCTAAGTCCAGGCCAGGCTGTTTGTTCTTCCCTAAAGTTTTGTAAATTCTTGGAACTATGCTGGGAGTCAGGCCTCCAATAAGAACCAATCTGAATAGCCTGTGCATTTTGTTTCCCAAGAAAAAATCAATGCATAATTATTGATGCCATTATTAATATCTACAAATAAAGGCTATGCTTCCTTTTATGATATATAAGCCACTGCTTTGGAGTCGGATCTGACTCATAGTGATCTTTCCTTGGGTTTCCAAGGTAGTATCACTATGGAAGTAGATTGCCCAACCTTCCTTTTGAGGAGCAGCTGGTGGGTTTGAACTTCCAGCTTTCTGGTTAGCAGCCAAATGGCTTAAGCACTATGCCACCAGAGCTCCCATTATGATATATATTCCTCTGTATTTAATATGATATAGGGAGATACCTATATGATAGATAGACAGACAGATAGATACTGCAGGAAATTCTGATGAGATTAAGATATATTAGATCAAGACATGAAACCACCCAATCTTGTCTAGTCTGAAAGGTCTCCAAGGAAATAAAGTGAAATATAAATAAAAATACTTTCAACTGAAGTATGGTCCCAAGCCCTAATGTTTGACTCTGATGACCTAAAGGAAGATTCTTGCTTCTAATGCTGGGGAGGCCAGAGTTGTATGCCAAAGCCCTGCCCTTTCTGTTTCCCCTAAACTCAAGTTGGGATCTTGCCTCTTTCCACTGTAATACAAGTTTTGGATGGCACACAACAACAACAGCAACAACAGACCAACATCGCAGAGTCTGCTTAAAGTAAAAGCAAAAGAAGAAGTTTACTGAAGGATGGATACCTTCCAGACCTGAAGATGTCCAAATTCACAGAGTGAAGATAGCCACTCTGTCAGACAATGAGGACGAAAACATTTTTGTACAGTCAGAGCAGGAGCTAAAAGTTACAAAATCATAATTGGCTGAAAGATGATCAGGGGAGTCAAAGGAGTGATATCTAAGAGTGGGGCTTAGCAAGGGTAGATTGAGAACATATACGTGGGGTTACATGATTCGTTAAGGGTACATAATTGGAAGCATAAGTGCTCTTCAGTTTATTGCAGAATGGTCACAGGACAGAATTTTCAGGTAATCTGCTAAAAAAAAAATGTTTTCTCAATCATGTCTGTTTCTAGGAGCTGTGGTGGCATATTGCCTAAGGCATGTGACTGCTAACCAGGAGTCTGGCAGTTCAAACCCACCAGCCACTCCTTGGAAGGAATGTTGAGCAATCTACTTCCATAGAGATATTGCCTCAGAAACCCAAGGAGGAATCACTATGAGTCAGATCAGACTCCACGGCAGTGAGTTTTTTTTTTTTTTTTTTTAATTATAAAGACATCAATAATGCTATGTATGAAGATTATTCAGATATAAACTATTATGTCTTGCATTTGTTTGAAAGACATTTTTTTGCATAGTGGAAAGACCCATTAGGAGTAGATTGTGATATCCTGCACCTCCCAAAACTCAGAAAAAAAGAATGTCCCCTTTAGGGTATATGGTCAGCATCAAGGTTAGGTCAGCACAAGTTAAAGGAAATTCTATTAGAAAAGGGAGTTTTAAAATTCAACATGGATTCTAGATTCATGTCAAGACTTTAAAATGTAGTTAAGGCTCCACTTACAGGCATCTCTATTTACAAACACCAAGTGCCTCTGATTTTAGACTCTCATATACAAGGAAGGAAAATCCAAGACAAGCTTCCTGGAGCCAGAGGAAAAAGATGAAGAGAAAAAGATAAGAGCGAATAATAATTCTCATGATTACAGTATGTGCTCTTTCTTCAAAGCCTCCTTTCTCACTTCCCCCACTTCTAAGAGGCTCAAAAGGGGGAGAAAGGGAAATGTGGGCAATGATACAAAGTGCTATTATAATTCTTCAGCACAAAGACAAATGAATAGTTACTCCCATCTAAACAAAACCTGATAACTACACCATCCAATCTATGAGATCCGGAAATCAAGGGGAATGCCTTCTTTTTTTTTTTTTTTTTCCTGTGTCTTGCAAGTTTTCCACCTTTGATAGGGTGCAATCTTACTACTCTTGTATCAACCTCTACTAGTGGAAAATATTTGAGCTTTCCTTCTCTTGACAGTTTTTTACATTACACAGGTTCCAGCTTTCATGGGATTTACTGCATATAGTTACTTTACTTGCTAATATTGTAGCCAATAAATTAGGCTCATATTTGACTTTGTGTTCATTCTTCTGCCAGAGGGCAGGGGTTGGTTCAAACTTCCTCTCCCATAGGCCAATATACAAATTACAGTGGTGTTCTTTTCTGCTCTTTATTGACAACGCCCATTTTTTCCATATCATTTTTCTTTGTTACAATTATACAGAAACATGTTACATGGCTAAAACAAAATTTATTTAAACAATCCCCTATTATAGGCATTTGTGTTATTTCTAATTTTCGCTATAAAAATAGCGCTGTGCTGTGCTGAATATCATTACACAATGCCCATTAGACAGATCTCTGATTATGTTCTAAAGAAAAATTCCTATAAATAGAATCACTTATTGAAAGTTCCTGAATATTTTAAAAATGCATATCATAAGGCTCTTTTTCTAAAAAAAAAAACAAAAAACTTTTATTGTGATTTGGGTGAGAGTTTACAGAACAAATTCATTTACCATACAGAATTTCATACACATTTTGTTTCATAACATTGACTGCAATTCCCCACAAGGTACAGTTCTCTTCCCACTTCCTCCCCATAATTTTATCTTCCCTGTGTCTTTTCCTCTCATGCACTCCTGCTCCCTGAGCTGTCTCCCCACGCAAACACTTCCCTTCTGTTCTCCCATGATCGCTCCAAGGAGTGTATCTACCTAATATAAATATTCACCCCATATGATTGTCTATTGTTTGGCTAGAAGCCACAGGGAAAGTAAGTTCAGTTCCAGACCTGAAGGTTAACTAAAGGCCATAGTCTCAGGGGTGTCACCAGGCTCTATCAGATCAGCAACCCTGGTATTTTTAAAATTATTTTGAGTTTTGTTCCACATTGTTCTCCCACTCTATCCAGGATCTCCTACTCTGAGTGGTTGACAGTGGTAGCTGGGCATCATCTAGTTCTTCTGGTCTCATGGTCATAAAGCCTGAGGATCACATGGTCTACTAGTCTCTTGTACTAATTATTTCCATGTGTTTTTGCTTTTGTTCATTCTTCTTTGCTCTGGACAAGGAGAGATCCATTATTGTGTCTAGATGGCCATCTACATTGAAAGCTTTTAAGGCCCCAGTTGTTACTCACAAAAACAATGTTTCTGTGTAGTATGTTATGCCAGTTCACCCCCTCTGTGTAGCTGGCTGTGGCCAAGAAGACAACCTAGCCCCTTGTCAGCTCTACTATACACCTGGACATTTTTTACAACACATACAAATATGTATGTAGAAACATCGTCTGCCAACCCTATACATGGTCATGGGCACACTCCCTCTTGTGTAGACATACCTGATCATTCAACCTGTCCACCCATCTATCCACCCATAGATCAAGGCCTGCCATCACCGGCAACATAGTACTCTATGTCCAAAAGGCTTCATCTTTGTTGTCTGTACCTCATTATGTCTTCCTCTTCCTCAGTGCCACCATGTGGATCACTCACTTTTGGTATATTGCCCTTGCCCTCATCCAAATCACCACTTGTCTCTACCTATCTAGCAGTGTCTCCTCCCCTTCCCTCCCACCCCTGGTAATCAACAAAGTTTCCTTCCATACATAAATCTTTCCTTGACTTTTTACAATAGCGAACTAATACAATATTTGCCCTTCTGTGATTGACTTATTTCACTCAGCATAATGTCAACTTGTGATACGCTGATGACACAACTTTTCTTGCTGAGAGTGAGGATGACTTAAAACACTTACTGATGAAGATTTACTAAAACAGTCTGCGGTATGGATTACATCTCAATATAAAGAAAACAAAAATCCTCACAACTGGACCTATAAGCAGCATCACAATAAATGGAGAAAAGATTGAAGTTGTTAAAGACTTCATATTACTTGCTTCTATAATCACCACCAATGGAAGCAGCAGTCAAGATATCAGACAATGGATAGCACTGGGAAAATCAGCTGCAAAGGACCTCTTTCAAGTGCTGAAGAGCAAAGATGTCTCCTTGAGGACTAAGGTGCACCTGACACAAGCCATGGTATTTTCAATCACCTCATATGCATGTGAGAGCTGGACAATGAATAAGGTAGACCAAAGAATAGTCGATGCTTTTGAGTTGTGGTGCTGGTGAAGAATGCTGAAAGTACCATGGACTGCTAAAAGAACTAACAAATCTGTCCTGGTAGAAGTGCAACCAAAAGATCCTTGGAAGTGAGAATGGCCAGACTTCATCTCACCTACTTTGGTCATGTTGTAAGAAGAGACCATTCCCTGGAGAAGGATATCATGCTTGGTAAAATGGACGGTCAACAAAAGAGGGGAAGGCCCTCAGCAAGATGGATTGACACTGTGACTACAATGATGGGCTTAAGTATAGCCAGGATGGTAGAGCTGGCACAGGACCAGGCATTGTTACCTTCTGCTATACACAGGGTCACTATGCATCTGAGACAACTCAACAACACCTAACTACAACAACAACAATGTCCTACAAGTTCCTCCATATTATGCAATGTTTTGCAGATTCTACATTATTCTTTAGTGTTGCACAATATTCCACTGTGTGTATGTACCAAAGTGTGGTAATCCATTCTTCTGCTGATGGGCATTTAAATTGTTTCTATCTTTTCTATTGTGAATAGTGTTGTGATGAACATGGGTGTGCATATATCTGTTCTTGTCCGGGTTCTCACTTCTTTAGGATATATACCTAGTAATGGGATTGCTGGATCAAATGGTATTTCTAATTCCAACTTTTTAAGGTATCACCATACTGATTTCCACAGTAGTTTTATCATTTGCAGTCCCACCAGCAGTTTATGAGAGTTCCAGTCTCTCTACATCTTCACCAGCATTTGTTATTTTCTGTCTTGTTGAACTTTGCTATTAATGCTAGGGTGAGATGGCATCTCATTGTTTTGATTTGTATCTCTCTAAAGACTAGTGATGGGAGCTCTGGTAGCGTAGTGCCTAAGGTATCTGACTGCTAACCAGAAGGCTGGCTGTTCAAACCCACCAGGTACTCTTCAGAAGGAAGACTGGGCAATCTACTTCTGTACTGATACTGCCTAGGAAACCCAAGGAGAGGTCACTATGAGTCGGAGCACACTCAACAGCAATGAGTTTTTTTTTTTTTTTTTTTAAGGGTTAGTGATCATAAACATTTCTTCATGTGCTTTTTGGCCACCTGAATATCTTCTTTGGTTCTTTTTATTCCTTTTGCTCATTTTTTTTAATTAAATTATTTCTCTTTTTGTTGTTGAGGTGCTGGAGTTTTCTATAAATTTTACAGATAAGTCCCTTGTCAATTATATTGCTGCCAAATATTTTTCCCAATATGTAAGTTCTCTTTTCACTCTTTTGAAGAACTCTTTTGAAGCACATAAAAAGTTAATTTTCAGAAGGTCTCAGTCATCTAGTTTATCTTCTGCTGTTTGTGCATTTTGGGTAATGCTTGATAGTCTATTTATACCATAAATTGAGGCCCTTAAATTTTCCCCTATTTTTCCCTTCAGGAACTTTACAGTTTCAGGTTTCACATTTAAATCTTTGATCCATCTGATGTTAGTTTTTGTGTAAGGTGTGAGATATAGAACTTGTTTCATTTTTTCACAAATGGATAACCAGTTTTGCCAGCACCATTTGTTAAAGAGATCATCTCTTCTGCATTTAATGGATTTGGGGCTTTTGTCAAAGATCAGCTGATCATAGGTCAATGGATCTATTTCTGGGTTCTCAATTCCATTCCACTGTTCTATGTGTCTGTCATACTAATACCAGGCTGTTTTGACTACTGTGGTTGTATAGTAGGTTTTGAGATCTGGGAGTGTGAGACCTCCTACTTTGTTCTCAATAAATTAAAAATAATAATGTTGTGTTGCTGTTGGTAGGTACCATTGAGTTGCCTCCAACTCAGTGACCCTATGCACAGAATGAAATACTGCCCTGTCCCGTACCAGCTCCACGATCCCTGCTATACTTGACCCCATAGCCACAGTCACTGTGTTAATCCAACTCATTGAGGGCCCTCCTCTCTTTCATCCACCCTCCAGCTTAACAAGCATGACATCCTTCTCCAGGGAATGGTCCCTTCTGACAACATGACCAAAGTAGGTGAGATGAAATCTGGCCATTCTCACTTCCAAGGAGCATTCCAGCTGCACTTCCTCCAGGACAGACTCATTACTTCTTTTAGCAGCTCACAGTACTTTCAACATTCTTCACCAGCACCACATCTCAAAGCATCAATTCTTCTTTGGTCTTCCTAATTCATTGTCCAGCTCTCACATGCATATGAGGCAATTGAAAATATCATGGCTTGTATCATGTGCACCTTAGTTCAAGGAGACATCTTTGCTCCTCAGCAATTTAAAGAGGTCCTTTGCAGCCGACTTGCCCAGTGCTATATGTCGTCTGATGTCCTGACTGCTGCTTCCATTGGCATCGATTATAGAACCAAGCAATGTGAACTCTTTGACAATTTTAATCTTTTCTCCATTTATTGTGATGCTGCTTATAGGTCCAGTTGTGAGGATTTTTATTTTCTTTACATTGAGATGTAATCTATACTGCAGACTTTATTCTTCAGTCTTCATTAGTAAGTACTTCAAGTCATCCTCACCTTCAGCAAGCAAAGTTGTATCATCAGCATATCACAGGTTGTTAATGATTCTTCCTCCAATCTTGATGCCACATTCTTCTTCGTATAGTCCAGCTTCCCAGATTTTTTACTCAGCATATGGATTGAATAAGTATGGTGAAAGGATACAACCCTGACACACTCCATTCTTGGTTTTAAATCATGCAGTGTCCCCTTGTTCTGTTCAAATGACAGCCTCCTGGTCTATGTACAGGTTCCTCATGAGTAAAAAATTAACTGCTCTAGAATTCCCATTCTGCTCAATGTTATCCATAATTTTTTATGATCCACACAATTAAATGCTTTTGAAGAGTCAATAAAACACAAGTAAACACCTTTCTGGTGTTTTTTGCTTTCAGCCAAGACCCATCTGACATCAGCAATGATAACCCTTGTTCTGCATCCTCTTCTGAATCCAGCCTGGCCTTCTGGAAGTTCTATGTCAATATACTGCTGCAACCATTTTTGAATTATCTTCAGTAAGATTTTACTTGCATGTGATATTAATTATATTTTTCTATAATGTCCACGTGAGTGGGATCACCTTTCTTTGGAATGGGTACAAATATGGATCTCATCCAGTCAGTTGGCCAGGTAGCTGTCTTCCAAATCTCTTGGCATGACCAAGTGAGTGCCTCCAGTGGGGCATCCATTTGTTGAAACATCTCAATTGGTATTCCGTCAATTCCTGTAGCCTTGTTCTTAGTCATTTCCTTCAGTGCAGCTTTGATTTCTTCCCTCGATACCATTAGTTCTTGATCATATGCCACCTCCTGAAACAGATAAATGTTGGCCAGTTCTTTTTGGTACAGTGACTCTGCATATTCCTTCCATCTTCTTTTGATGTTTCCTGCATCATTCAATGTTTTGCCCTTAGCATCTTTCAATATTGCAACTCAAGACTTAAAATTTTTCCTCAGTTCTTTCAGCTTGAGAAATGTCAAGTGTGCTCTTCCCTTTTGGTTTTCTAACTCCAGGTCTTTTCTTTGCACATTTCATTATAGCAACTGGCTTTGTCTGCTCTAGCTGCTCTTTGAAATATTCTGTCAGCTCTTTTATCTTGTCATTTCTTCCATTTCCTTTAGCTATTCTCCATTCAAGGGCAAATTTCAGAGGCTCTTCTGACATCCATTTTGGTCTTTTCTTCTTTTCTTCTCTTTTTAATGACCACTTGCATTCTTCATGGATGATGTTGTTGATGTCATCCCATAATTCTTCTGGTTTGTAGTCATTGGTGTTCAATGCATCAAATCCATCCTTTAGATGGTCTCTAAATTCAGAAGGGATATATTCAAGATCATATTTTGGTTTCTGTGGACTTGTTTTAATTGTCTTCAACTTCAAGTTGAACTTGCATATGAGCAGTTGATGGTCTATTCCACAATCAGCTCTTGGCCTGGTTTTGGCTGAAGATATTGAGCTTTTCCATTGCCTCTTGGCACAGATGTAGTCAATCCGATTCCTGTGTACTCCATCTGGTGAATTCCTTTTGTATAGGCACTGTTTGTGTTGTTGAAAAAAGGTATTTGCAATGAATAAGTTGTAGGTTTTTCAAAGTTCTATCATGTGATCTCCAGCATTATTTCTGTCACCAAGGCCAAACTTTCCAACTACCAGTGATTCTTCTTTGTTTCCAACTCTTGCATTCCAGTCACCAGTGATAATTAACACATCTTAATTGCATGTGTCATCAATTTCAGACTGCAGAAGTCTGACAACTTCCAATTTTCTTAGACTCATACTTTGTACATTTCATGTTCCTGTTATTAATGGATGTTTGCAGCTGTTTCTCCTCAATTTCAGTTGTGCCACATCAGCAAATGGAGGTCTCAAAAGCTTTACTCTATCCATATCAGTAAGTTTCATCCTACTCTGATGATGCAGCTTTTTCCTAGTCGTATTTTGAAAGACTTCTGATCTACGGGGGAATTATCCTCCTGTACTGTATCAGATAATGTTTCTGGGCTATTCACAAAGTTGCGCAGTAATGTATCAGACAGTGTTTCTCTGCTATTCATAAGCTTTTCTCTGGCCAATTCTTTGAAAAGTGGATGGCTTTTTCCATCTTCCTAGTCTGTCTCAGTCTGCAAGCTGCATTGAAATCTGTGCACCATATATAATAATAAATAAATAAATAAACAAAAACCACTGCTGTCAAGTCAGATCTGACTCATAGTGACCCCTGCTTGGGTTTCTGAGGCAGTATCCCTACAGAAGTAGATTGCCCATTCTTGCTTCTAAGGAGTGGCTGGTGGGTTTGAACTGCCAGTCTTCTGGTAACAGTCAAATGTCTTAGGCACAAAGCCGCCACACTGGTTTGCTTATCTGAGATCTCTTTCCTCTCCATATAAAATTAGCGATTGTTTTTTTTCCATATCCTTAAAGAATGTTGATGGGATTTGGATTGGGATTGCACTGAATGTGTAGATTACTTTGGATATTATTAACATTTTCAATCTTCCTATCCACAAGCATGGTATGTTCTTCCATTTATGTAGAGCTCTTATTTTTTCTTGAAGTAGTGTTTTATAGTTTTCCTTGTATAGGTCTTTTGTGTCACTGGTAAGATTTATTCCTAAGTATTTTATTTCTCTGATAGCTATTGTAAATTATGTTGATTTCCTTATCAGCAATCTCTTTGCTGGTGTATAGGAATTGAACTGATTTTTGTATGTTGACCTTGTATCCCACTGCTATGCTAAATCTCTCAATCAGTTCCAGTAATTTTCTTGCTGAGTCTCGTGGGTTTTCTTTTATAGGATTGTATCATCTGCAAATAGGGATAATTTTATTTCTTCCTTACTGATTTTGATGCCTTTGATTTCCCTTTCTTGCCTTTTTGCCCTGGCTAGAACCTCTAAAACAACGTTGAATAGAAATGGAGATAGAGGGTATCCTGATCTAGTTTCCATTCAAAAAGGGTTACAGTTTCAGTCTCTCTCCATTGAGAATAATGTTGGCTGTTAGTTTTGCATATATGCCCGTGATTATGTTGAGGAATTTCCCTTCTATTCTTATTTTTCTAAGAGTTTTTATCAGGAAAGGGTGTTTGATTTTATCAAATGCCTTTTCTGCATCAATTGATATAAACGTGTGGTTCTCTTCCTTTATTTTAGTTATGTGATAGATGATGTTGATTGTTTTTCTAATGTTGAATCATTGCTGCATACTTGGTATGAACCCTACTTAGTCATAATGTACTATTTTTTTGATATGTTGTTGGAGTCTATTGGCTAGGCTTTTGTTGAAGGTTTCTGCATCTATATTCATGATAGTTTTCCTTTTTGGTGATGTCTTTGCCTGGTTTTGATATCAAGGTTATGCTTGCTCCATAAAATGAATTTGGGAGAAGTACATCCTTTTCTATATTCTGGAATAGCTTGACTAGGATTGATGTCAGTTCTACTCTGAATCTTTGGTAGAATTCTCCAGGAAACTATCTAGGCCAGGACATTTTTTTTGTCAGTAATTTTTTTTATGACCTGTTCAATTTCTTCTTTTGTTATGGGTCTGTTCAAATTTTCTGCCAGTCTGTGTTAGTTAAGGTAAGTAGTGGGTTTCTAGAAATCTGTCCATTTCTTCTAGATTTTCAAATTTGTTGGAGTACAGTTCTTCATATCCTGATATTATCCTTTTATTTCAGTTGGTTCTGTTGTGACATCACCCAGTTTGTCTCTTATTCTTGTTATTTGTATTCTCTCCCTCTTTTCCTTTGTTAAGTTTGCCAGTGGTTTGTCAATTTTACTAATCTTTTCAACATACCAATTTCTAGTCTTGTTGATTTTTTCTATTGTCTTGCTATTTTCTGTCTCATTTATTTCTGCTTGAATTTTCTTCTGGTGACCATAGGCTATTTTGCTGTTCTTTTTTTAATTGTTGGAGATGTTGAGTTAAGGTGTTGATTTTAGCTATTTTTTCTTTTTTGATATGTGCATCCATTGATATAAATTGCTCTCTGATCAATGCTTTTGCTACATTCCAGAGGTTTTGCTATATTGTGTTTTCATTCTCATTTCATTCAAGGAATTTTTTTTATTTCATTTTTCACTTCTTCTATTACCCAATCCTGTTATTCAGTTTCCATTTGTTTGCTCTTTCTCTGTTGATCTTCCTATCGTTGATCTAATTTTATAGCATTGTGGTCTGAGAAGACGTTTTGCAGTATTTCAATGTTTTTAAATTTATTTGACTTGCTCTGTGTCCTAGCACATGGTCTATCCTGGAGAACATTCCATTTGTACTAGAAAAGAATGTTTAGGGTGCAGTTGTTGGGTGAAGTACTCTATAGATGTTTATAAGTTCAAGGTAGTAGACTGCATTGTTTAGTTCTTCTGCATCTACACTGAGTTTCTTTCCAGTTTTTCTATCTTTCACTTTTAAGAAGTTGTGTATTAAAGTCTCCTTCTATTATTGTGGAGTCATCTATTTGTCTTTTCATTTCTCTTAAAGTTTTTTTAATGCATTTTGGAGCCCTTTCATTGGCTGTGTAGGTATTTATTATGGTTATGTCCTCTTGTTCAATCAATCTTTTAATCATTATATCATGTCCTTCCTTGTCTTTTATGGTGTTTTCTGTCTTTTGTCAATTTTATCAGAAATTAAGCATATCATAAGACTCTTAATGTATGTTTCCCAAGTGCTTAGCAAAAATGATTATGACAATTTACATCCTCCACAGCAAAGTGGAAGAAGGCCAAATTACCACACCAACTCCATATTTTTTCTCTTTGCAAAGTAAATTAAAATTTTATCTATTTTTTTATTTGTTTTTGTTTGAGATTAGGTAAGAGTGAACATTTTTCACATTCCTATTTGTACTTACATTTCTTTTATTGATGGCTCATAAATTTTATGTATTTTCTACTATTCACCTTTTTCTGTTGATTATGAAAGATTTCAATTTAATTGAATAAGAATCAATTTCCACATATTATTTGAAGTATAAATCTAACTGTAGGATTTTACCACATGGTTATGCAAATGTTCTGATTCCAATTAATGAATAATTAATTTTCTCAATTGATGAGAATACTATCAATATCATACTATGAATTTACTTTTATTCCAGTGATACAGATGACACAACTTTGCTTGCTGAAAGTGAAGATGACTTGAAGCACTTACTGACAAAGACAAAAGAGTACAGTCTTCAGTATGGATAACACCTCTGCATAAAGAAATGAAAATTCTGACAACTGGACCAATAAGCAACATCACAATAAATGGAGAAAAGATTGAAGTTATCAGGGATTTCATTATACTTGGATAGACAATCAACACTCATAGAAGCAGCAGTAAAGAAATGAGATGACATATTGCACTGGGCAAATCTGCTGCAAATGACCTCTTTAAAATGTTAAGAAGTAAAGATGTCACTTTGAGGACTAAGGAGTGCCTAACCTTTTTTTTTTTTTTTCAATTGTGCTTTAGATGCAAGTTTACAGAGCAGAGTTTGTTTTACATTCAACATTTTGTGTACATTTGGTTTCACTCCCCAATTACCATCACCAACCCCAACCCACTCTTCTCCCCTCCCTTCCCAGCAACACCTCCCACACACATGCTCCTCACAGTTATGCACTCCTGTGTGTCCAGTATTTCCTCTGTGTGAATGTTGCCCCTTTGGTGCTCTGTGGTCGATTGTCCCATGGGATGTATCTCTATAGGGTATGTGTATGCATCACCCTGGGTTGAGTGGTCTGTTTGTGTGTCAACTTAGCTGGGCCTGGTTAAGTTGCTGGACAGCTGGTGGTAGTTATCCCCCATGGTGAGACTGGCAATTAACTCCATTGTGGGATCTACCCCAAACAGCTGAGTAGCTGCTTTGGGATGTGGTCTGCTTCCTGTATATAAGGAGAAGTCTTGGGAGTGGTCTCTAGCTTGTGGCATGCTTGAACTCTGCATGTAGCTATGTTGTTGTTTAGCAGCCTGTCATGCTCTGAAGACCTGGGGACTTACAATGGACTTGAATTAATAGCCTGCCATGTAGTTTGGTAACATCTGGACTGTGCCTTTCTATTTGCCAATCTTGGGCTTCTCAGCCTCAGCAGCCAGAAGTTGTCTGAGCGAAGAAAAGCCTCTAGCTCCAGTGGGCCAGGAGCAGGAGGCAGAGCTGGACCCCAATGTTGAGGGGCTTTCATCCAGCCCCTATAGCCTGGCACTTTGAAGTTGGACTTAAAGCCTCCAAATTGTAAGAGTAAACTCCTGTTTGTTTAGGCCCTCCCATTTGTGGTACACTTCTTTTCAGAGCATCACTAGGTAATCAGAACAACGTACATGTCTTATTTACTATTCAGCTGAGAGCCAGCCCTAGGGAGTGAGTTTTATTCCAGGCCCAAAGTATATCTGAGGGCCATAGTATCGGGGGTCCCACCAGACTCCATCTGACCAGTAATTCTGGTCATTATTTTGTTTTTGGATATTGTTCCATATTTTTCCTCCCACTCTATCCAGGATCTCCAGTTTTGATCCTTTCCCAAGTGGTTGGCATTGGTAGCCAGGCACCATCTAGGTCTTCTAGTCTCAAGGTCTGTCATGTCCAATGTAGGTTGTGGAACAAGATTTTTACATATTTTGTTGTGCCAATTGAGTCTGGTGTCCCCCAATACTACAGTCCTGAACTGGTAGATCCATTGCATCTCTCTCCCACAGTGTCTGGCTAACTGTGAGGGATTGCTTTATGTCTATCTTCTGTCATTTCTATAAGAATTGCAGGTATTTTGTATCACTGGTAACTGTGCAAGATTAGCCTCAGCTGAATCTATCCTTGGTCTAGAGTATAATCCTGTTCACTGAGCCAATATGTATGTGAAAGCTGGACAATGAACAAGGAAGACCTAAGAAGAGTTGATGCCGTTTAATTGTGTTGGTGAAAGTACAATGGGCTGCCAGAAGAATAAACCAATCTGTTCTACAGGAAGTGCAGCTGGAAGGCTCCTTAGAAGTGAGATTAGCCAGACTTTTTCCTACCTACTTTGGACATGTGGTCAGAAGGGACCAGTCCCTGGAGAAGCATATTATGCTTAGTAAAGTAGAAGGTCAGCCATAAAGGTGAATATCCTCAATGAGATATATTGACATGGTGGCTGCAACAAAGAGGTCAAGCATAGCAAGGATCGTGAGGATGGTGCAGGATCAGGGAGAGTTTTGTTCTATTGTACACAGGGTCACTATGAGTTGGAGCAGACTCGGTGATTCCTAACAACAACAACAGTGATGTTTTAATTTTTGTATTTCACTCGTTTTTCTATTCTGTCATTTTCTCTTCTGTTTCCTTCCTGAAATATATCACTCCTGATTTTTTGGTTCTGTATATTTTATAAATGGTAGGGTAAATCATAAGGAGCTCTGATGGCATAGTGGTTAAGGCATTTGCCTGAGAGTCAGAAGATCTGCAGTTCAAACCCACCACCAGCTGTTCATCAGGTGGAAGATGAGGCAATCTACTTCCATAAAGATTTGCAGCCTTGGAAACCCAATGGGGGTTGCTATGAGTGGGAATCAACTTGATGGCAATGGGTTTTTGGGTTTAGATTTCTTCAGTAATCTTTCTCATTTGTTCTACTAGGTTAACTTTAGAAGAATCTTATCAAATTTAAGAAAATAAACAACAAAAGTGATTTTAAATTTTATTAAGATTATTAATTAATTTGCAAAAAATTGAATTCATTACAGATCACTCTTTTCCATCCATGAATAAAGGTGAGTCTCTCTATATGTTGTTGTTAGGTGGTATCATATCAGCTCTGACTCATAGAGACTTTGTGTATAACAGAACTAAATGTTGCCCATTTTTTGTGCCATCTTCATGATTTTTGGTATGTTTCAGTTCATTGTTTTGGCTATTGTGTCAGCCCATCTCACTGAGGGGTTTCCAAATTTTTGCTGACCCTCTACTTTACCAAACATGATGTACTTTTCTAAGAATTGGTCTTTCCTGATGGCATGCCCAAAGTAAGCTAGCCAACACTATCCTTGCTTTTAAGGAACATTCTGGTTGTATTCCTTCCAAGACTAATTTATTCCTTCTTCTGGCAGTCCAGGGTATATACAATATTCTTCACCAACACCACAGTAAAAATTTGTCACCTCTTCTCATATTCTTTTTCATTTTTCAGCTTTCGCATGCACAAAAGGCAATCAATCCATATTAGGTCACCTCCATGTATATAGAATATATTTATGTTATTTGTAAATGTCTTATGCTTTTCTTATTGATGTTATGATTTTTTATTCAGATTTCTTTTAGTTACTAATGCGAATGACATCAGGTACTCCTGTTAGTTTTCTAATTGATACTATTACAATATATGAAGGGTTGTTGTTTTTAGGTGATGTTGAGTAAGCTCTGACTCATAGCAACTTTATGTGCAACAGAACAAAACAATGATCCGTCCTGTACCATCCTCACAATGTTTGCTATACCTGAACCCATTGTTTCAGCCACTTTGTCAATCCATCTTGTTGAGGGCCTTCCCCTTTTTCACCGACCCTCCACTTTACCCAGCATGATATCCTTCTCTGGGGAATGGTCCCTTTGACAACATGACCAAAGTACATTAGACAAAGTCTGCCTGTTCTCACTTCCAAGGAGCATTCCAGCTGCTCTTCTTCCAGGAGAGATTTGTTTGTTCTTCTGGCAGTCTATGGTACTTCCAGTGTTCTTTGCTAACACCACAACTCAAAAGCATCAACTGTTTTTTGTTCTTCCTTAACCAGCTTTCACATGCATATGGAGTGGTTGAAAACACCATGGCTTGGGTTAGGTACACCTTAGTCTTCAAAGAGATATCTTTGCTTTTCAGCATTTTAAAGAGGTCTTTTGCAGCACTCATCTTTTCCACCACTCATCTGGTGGTTTGTCGTACTGTTGTGGCTTGCACATTGCTGTGAGGCTGGAAGCTATGCTACCAGTATTTCAAATACCAGCAGGGTCACCCATGGTGGACAGGTTTCAGCAGAGCTTCAAGACTAAGACAAACCTGAAAGAAGGAAGAGGCCAACCACTTATCAAAGAATTGGCCATTAAAACCTTATGAATAGCAGTGAAACACAGTCTGATATGTTACTGGAAAACTTTATGCACAGCCCTGAAACACTGTCCTATATAGTACTAGAAGACGAGCCCCTCAGATTGGAAGGCACTCAAACTACAACAAAGAAAAAGCTGCCTCCTCAAAGTAGAGTTGACCTTAATGATATGGATGGAGTAAAGCTTTTGGAACCTCAATTTGCTGAAGTGGCACAACTCAAAACAAGAAGAAACAGCTGCAAACATCCATTTTAATAATCAGAACATGGAATGTATGAAGTATATATGAAGGGTAGTGCTTTTTAAACATTTGTTTTATACCTTACCAACTTACTAATCCTTCTTGCTAGGCAAATGATCTTATCATCAGAAGTTAATCATGATTTTGTTAACCCATGTTATGAAACTTGCATAACAAATTTAAATAATAGTGAACATTCTTGTGTTCCTGTTTTAGAGGAAATGCATCTAGTATTTAATCCTTGCATATGCCATTAAGTGTTGGTTTGCCATAGATTTGCATTACTTTCCATTGTTCCATATTTATCTCAAGTGATTAATATTCCAAGAATTAGAAATGTGTGTAGCCAGTAAGGAAAAGTGATGGATTCTCTGTCTGCAAAGTTGCTTAGGAATTTTCCTCTCATTTCGTAAGCTTACTTGTTGATTAACATACTTAGGCTCTAGCTCAGTGGTTCTTAATCCTTGCAGTATGTTAGATTCACTAGGGAGTGTTTAAACTTGCTGATTGATACCTGGGGCTTCCACTCCACCAATTAAATGAGAATGTCTGGGAGAAAGAGTTCAGCATCGGGATTTTTTTTCAAAGCTCTCCAGGTGATTCTAGTGTATAGCTAGGGCTGAGAACAACTCTCATTAGTTTTCAAAGTAAAGTGAGCATAAAAATCATTTGGAGAGCTTGTTAAAAATGTATATTCCCAGGACTCAATCTTCATCTTTCTAGAGATTTCGATTTGGTATGTCTTTGGTGGGGGGCCATTATCTGTACTTTTAACAAATAGTTTGAGACACATTGCTTTAATTATCTCTCTAAGGCAGACACTGGACTAAGAAATTATTTAACTTCTCTTACAGGAAAATTTATTCCTAGGTAATCTGAAACAGTATGCTTTGCTTTTCTTTCTTACGATAGTAAATGAAAATCCCTCTCTTGAAGTGCACTCTTTCTGCCGCAACTTCTACCTCTAACTTTACTGTATACAAAGCCAGTATTGTCTGCCCTTAAACCATAATAACACTGGTATTTGTATTCTCATAGCACATGGAAAAATGTATACTAATCAGAGGAAATAAAACCTCCTTGATTCCTTCAGAATAAAGCTCCTGCCAGGGATTTTGCATTTATGTTACACAGCCTTCTCTCTCCTGTATGTCCTTCCTAACCTTGCTTTAGGCAGTAGGTGTGCCATCCTTCCACTAGCAAAGGCACCGGCTCTAGTTGATAATCTTGATTTCCATTCAGGTGCATGCCTTCTTATAATTAATGTAAACTAATCTCTGATACAGTCATATTAATTAACACTTTTAGACTATTCAGAGTTTTCAATTTTTTCTCAGAATGCATGGATATTTAAGTGGGCACTCTGAGGCTAAGTCACCAACTTTTGCTCAACATCATCTAATGGGGAAATTACAATTTATTTTTGTTACAAAAATTTATTGAGAATTATTCTGTGCCAGGTGTCACAAATCCAGATTCAAAAGTATTATTGAATAAAGGGAGTGGGGGAAATGGACTATTGTAATAGTAGGAAGGGAAATATAGCAAGAGGGAGAATGTTCTGACCATATGAACTTTAAGCATTTCAAAATTATGGAAAAAATAGTTTTTCTTTTATAAATAAGTAAATAAGACTAAAACAGATTCAAACCAAAAACAACCAAACTCACTGCTGTACAGTTGGTTCTGACTCACAGCAACCCCTCCTTGGGTTTCTGAGGCGGTAAGTCTATGAAGTAGATTGTCAATTAGGTGTGGGAAAATGGGATAAAAGTGTAGCATGATCAGACAGTGGATCAAAGAATGTTTTACTCTAAGGCCAGCCTATTCTCCAAGAGGAGCCCTTAAGGTTGCTATGGATTGAATTATATCCCCTCAAAATATATGTTGTAAATCATAGCCTTTATGCCTATGGTTATAATCCTATTTGGGAATAGATTGTCTTTGTTATGCTAGTGAGGCAGGATTAGTATAAGGTATATTTTGAGTGAATCTCTTTTGAGATATAAAACAGACTAAACAAGCAAGAGATAACAAGCCACATGAAGATCACTCAGGAGCAGAGGTACAAAAGAGACAAGGACCTTCTTCCAGAGCTGACAGAGAAAAAGCCTTCCCCTAGAGTTGGCACCTTGAATTCAGACTTCTAGTATCCAGAACTGCAAGAAAATCAGTTCCTTTTTTAAATAATATTTTAAACATTTTATTGTGATTCAGGGGAAATTTTACAAAGCAGATTTCTTTTACATTCAACAGTTCATAGACATTTTGTATTGTGACACTGTTTATATTCCCTTCAGTGGAACAGCTCTCCTCCCATTTTCCCTCTGTGGTTACCCTTTATCTGTGTCCTTCTTGCCTATGCATTCCTGTCTACATAACTTTCTCCCTGTGCAAATGTTTCCCTTCTGATCTCCCATAGTTGATTGTTCTAAGGAGTGCATCTGCTTGGTGTAAGTGTATAGCTCATAGTCTTGTCTATTGTTTGGATGAGAGTTAAGCCACAAAAGTGAGTTCAATTCCAGGCCTGAAGGGTGACTTGGAGCCATATCCTGGGAGTTAGACCAGTCTCTATCAGACCACTATCCCTGGTCTTTTCTACAATTTTGAATTTTGTTGTACATTTTTCTAATAAATTTGTTTGTCAAAGCCATCAATTTGTGGTATTTCTGTTATAACACCACTATCTAGTTGAGGATTTGGTACTGGAAAAATGGTGTGCTGCTCTAACAAATACCTGAAATATGGAAGTGCTTTTGGAATTGGGTAATTGGTAGAGGTTAAAGTAATTTTGGTATGCTTCATAAGGCCCTGGATTGCCTTGAAGAGATTATTGATAGAATCATGCCTCCAAAGACAATTCTGATGAAGGATCAGAAGGAAGTGAACAGAACCACAGCAAAAGTGTTTTTCATTTTAAGGAATACATAAGGTGCTGGAAGAAGAATGTTGCTAGAAATATGGATGTTAAATGTGTTTCTGGTGAGGCTTTAAAAGAAAATGATGATGGAGGCAAAAAAGAAGGTGGGGACCAGGTTTGCTGGTCCAATGGAGCCTGGTGTAACCACTGAGACTATGGCCCCTAGCTGCCCTTCAGGTCTGGAATTGAACCCACAACTGTGGTTTCCAGCCAAACAAAGTACAGGCAAGTGAGTTAAACATTTACCTCAAGTAGACACACACCCTGGAGAGAACAATCATGGGAGAAGGAAGGGCTGCTTATGCACAGGGAGATAGCTCAGGGTGCAGAAGAGTATGAAGGGATGGACACTGGGAGGAGGTAACTATGGGGAGGAAGTGGGAGGGGAGCTGCTGCATGGTAAATTTTGGTCAATGACATGAGACAAAGTATATGTGAACTGCTGTATGAAAAGTGAATTTACTCTGTAAATCTTCACCCAAATACTAAAAAAAAAAAAAAAAAAAAAAAAAAAAAAAAAAACCAAATTAAACCAAAAAAAAAAGTAAAAGAAAATGATGTATGTGTGATTGGACAACAGAGGAAGGACAATGCTTTTTATGTAGGAATTGAATGAATTATATTCAAATATTTGGTGGAAGGTAGAACTTATAAGTGATGAAATTAGATATTTGGCTGATGAAGATTTTAAGCAAGATCTTAAAGAAGCCACCTGATTTCACCTGCTGCTTATAGTAAAATTTGAAAGGACAGAAATGGACTTAAAAATGAACTGTGCAAAATGGAAAGATAAATTAAAGATTTAGAAAATTCAGTTGCATAAACTAAAGACAAGTATCCTAGAATGTTGACTAATGACTTGGCTACAGAATATTTTCTTTAAGAGAGATTCAGCCTGTGACTTATGGTTCTAACCAACCACCACAGCAGAAAACCTGTCAGTTTAGAGAGAAGGAGACAGAGAAAGAACAAATGGAAAAAAAAAAATATCTGCTTCTTAGAATTCTACAGACAGGACGTAGGTCAAAAGAACTACATCTGTTGACCCCCAAGAAAAGAAAAGAACCATCCATGGAGAAGCTTGGAGATCAGCAAAACTGTTGGAAGGAACATGGAAAACAAGATCTTCTCGGTTTCAAAGGGTGGGGCCACAATCTCCTGGATCTCAAAAGGTGAGGCCACAGCCTTCTAGGTTTCAAAGAGTCAGATCTTCTTGACTTAGTTCCATAGTGTGAGCCTGCTATTAATGTGTGTTGCCATTACCTGGGGCGGGGGGTGGCTGCCAAGCCCAAAGGGCCAAAGAAAAGGCCTTGCCACAGCCAAGGGAGTAGGGTTGCCACTCTAGGTGAGTGGGGCCACCTATAGCTGAGGGATAGAGTTGCCATCCCAGTGGGTATGGCAGATGGAGCTGAATCCAGGGCTGAGGGACCTCCACGCAGAATCCAGAGGGTGTGGTCAACACTCAGAGTCTTGAGGGTGTGGCCATTGTCCAGATTGTCCCACAGAACAGAGTATTATTTTCAAGTCTAGAGAGCTAGCTTAATTTGTTCTTCTGGATTTTAAACTTATTAGTGCCTGCTATCCAAGTTCTCCCCATTGTAAAGGAAATGTCTACTTTGTGTTTTCTTTACCATTGAACTTTGGAAGCAGATAACCTGCATTCTAGATTCCACAGGTTCAAAGATGAGGGAGAATTTTGCCCCAGGATGGAATATGCCTAAAGTCTCACCTATATTTGATTTAGATGATTCAGAAGAGAAGATGAGATTTTGGATTTGATTTAAGATTTTTGAGATGATGTAATGGGGTGAATATACTTTGTATGTGTCAAGAACATGAATTTTGAGAGGCAAAAGGGTAGAATTTTATGGACTGAATTATGTGCCCCTGAAAATATGTGTTGTAAATCCTAAACTCTATTCCTATGGTTTTAATCCTATGAGGGAATGGCTTATCCTTGTTATGTTAATGAGGCAGGATTACTGTAGGGTATATTTTGAATAATTTCTTTTGCAATATACAAAAAAAGATTAAGCAACCAAGAGAAGAAGCAGAGATGGGGAAAGATATATGCCAAGTCACATGAAGATCACCCAGGAGCAGAAGCTCAGAAGAAATTTCCTCCAGGGCCAAAAGAGAGAGAAAGCCCTCACTTAGAGTTAACATTCTGAATTTGGACTTCTAACCCCCTAAACTGTGAGAAAATAAATTTCTGTGGCATTTGACTGCTAACAAGAAGGCTGGCAGTTCAAAACCACCAGCCACTTTGCTCAGAAGGAAGACTGGGCAATCTAATTCTCAAGTGATACTGTCTCAGAAACCCAAGGAGGGGTTGCTATGAGTCAGATCCAACTTGATGGTGGTGAGTTTGGTTTTTAAAACCACACAATGATAGTATTTCTGTTATAGCAGCACTTGATAATTAAGACAGAGGGCTTGTGCTCTGGCTCATGCTGTGAGTGGGTCAAAGTTCAGGGACATGGGAGAAGGAAAGAAGATTAAGCAGAATTTGGTTAATAAGTGTTTTGTTCTTTATGATACAAAAATGGAAATTTGGAGGGCCTATCAGTAGTGGGAAATGACTTAACCACAACAGGTATTTTTGCCTTGGTTTTGGTGTCTGGCTTGGGAATCCTGGGTGGTACGAATAGTTAAGCACTAGACTACTAACTGAAAGTTTAGTGGTTCAAAGCCACCCATAGGCATTTTGGAAGAAATCTGCTTCAGAAAATTCACAGCCTTGAAAACTATGGAGCAGTTCTACTCTGCAACAAATGGGTAGCCATAAGTTGGAATTGACTCAATGGTGACTATTTATTAGTTAGTGTCTGGTCTTGTCATTAGTAAACAAGAAATCATCCCTGAGTCTTACCTAAGTCATATGGGGAAAAATGGTTCTTTGCAGTAAGCTACTTGCCAGAACACAGAGTGTAGGATTTCTTTAAGCATTGCTATTTTCCAGGATCATAGTGTTCAAATAAAACTAAACATTGTCACAGGCATTGTGTTATTTCATCATATGTGTTATTTCTTACAAATAAGTATTTTTTTTTCTGATGGGTAAATTAGAAGGCCAGAACTCAGGCCAAAATCCTTCTGTTTCAGTACAGCTGTCATATGCCTCTGTGGCTGAGGGCATGGGGCCCATCATCCTGTGGCTCAACTGCACATGGAAAATCTCACCTGCCTGCTGCGCTAAATGGAGCGAAGAGGAAACCTATCTGAACAATTCAGACAAAGTGGAATTTGTTTTGCTGCAAATGACTCAAATCATTAAATTCAACAAATACCCATTAAGCCTCTATTATGTGTAAGGCTCCACAACCCTTTGCAAGTGCCAACTATAAATTAGATTTGGTTTATGTGAAATCCTCCCTTGTTATTGTTAGGCTGCAGTGCCATATTTTCATTTTTTGCTCCAGTTATTCAATCCCTCAGAAAAAGAAGGATACATTCTCTAACCTATGTCAAGATTGGACATTCTGATGAACCAACTGCTATTTCAGGAAGAAAGAATAGGGGCAATATGCTGGTTTCATGAAGCAGCTGAAATCTCCACAATGATGATTCTTCCCTACCTCTCTCTAATCCTTCTCTAAATTCTAAGATGACTAGATCTGATTCCTCTTGAGCCCTTTTCTTTTTGGGAATACTGATTTCTCATTAGCCCACATAGAGTCACCATCACCACAGTCCTTCTGTTCAACCTCAGTGCTCTCTATCCTCACACGTGAGCTCAATATAAAGATTTAAAAATTCAGGGGAGGAAGGCCTTCCTAACTAGTGAAGCTAGTAAAAGTCCTCCTGGGTCACAATGTCCTTCTAGACCAAGCCAGAGAAGCAGCTCCACTAAAACAATATCCCACTGCTAGCACCAGCCATGCTTTCATTCCAATATTTAATATTAAAGAGCTTAAGGTGTAATCAGATCTGATTCACATTCTTGTCTCAATCTCCCTTTTGAATATGCTCCATGGAGACCTTGGTTTTGTTACTTAATATGTAGAAAGACAACAAGGAGCTTAAGACAGACACATTACCTAAGACCCCTCTGAAGTTTGGAAATCAAAATTGCAACAAATGCTGCCAACCCACAGAAGTCTGAGGCATCATGGAAATAGGCTGGAGAAGATGATTTGCTCTGCTTCCTCTCGCATGCCCTGTAGAAGCTGTAAATAATTAGAGCTTGCACTTTAGCCCCCTCTCATGTCCGTGAGATTAAGGAGAGAGATCCAGAGAAGGTGCCTCGCTAAGTGTATTGGCTCCTTGACCTCATCTCACTTTTTCTAGGCATCAGAAGCCAAATACAAGAAATTTAGCTCAGAGAAATAAATTGTCAGGAAATAAAATACAGGTTTTTTGAATCTTTTAACTTATTTAGTCAAAAGGCATTTCTTGAATACCTACCCTCTACCCACCATATGCTAGGTCAGACTGCTTCTGTAAAGACAGAGAGAAACATCAGAAACCATCCATACCCACCAACAGCTTCTCATCATAGTGAGTGGTAACTGAATATAAGGCCATCTGTATCAACAGGCATATGAATGGATCCAAGTAGAAGATACAAAGAATTCAAGGAGAGTGAGACCTTAGATAAGACAAAGCTTCTTTGTGAACAGAATTTGATCTCATGCAGAAAAATGGAGAAAGTTGAATACATTAAAAAAAGAGACTTTGGTTGGTTATTTTGTCTAGCCATATGGCACCTGTTGTTGTTGTTGTTATGTGCCGTCGAGTCAGACCCGACTCATAGTGACCCCTCCTTGGGTTTCCGAGGCAGTATCACTATGGAAGTAGATTGCCCCATCTTCCTTCTGAGGAGTGGCTGGTGGGTTTGAACCACCAGCCTTCTGGTTAGCAGTCAAGTGCCTTTGGCACTAGGCTACCAGAGCTCCTTACTAAAAGCAAATAAAACAGTTAGTAGTAATTCATTTAACTTTTTTATTTAGCATTAATAGCAAAGAAATAGATAATGTCAATCCAGATAGGTGAATAAATAACATGTGTATCAAAAATGATCACTGATGTAAACTTTAACTTTGACAACACTTATAAAATATCAGGCTTCAGAGCCTTGAGAGGTCAGGAATAAAAATGAAAAGTCCAAAACCATCCCAAATTTAGAAATTAATAGTAGCACACTCATAAAATTGGGTTTTAATAGGGCTATAACCTCACTATAAGAATAAGTTGGGGATAAACCTACCCTTCTCTGGTGGAACTGAAAGGAAAACTCCCCATCTCAAAACTTAGCCCTGAATATGAGAGTAGGAGTGGAGTCTCCCTCAGTAATCTAGATCAACCAGCTAGCCCTCTTATCAACTTGGAGGATAAAGTAGTAACTATCTGGGATGGTCAGAAAACTGCAAACTTATAATTTAGTTTAAAGTGATCAAAACCAATAGTGTAAATAGGCATCAGGTAAAAGCAAAGAAAAATCCTTTTTGGTGGAATCAACCTTCATTTCCGATCTCAAAGAATTACCACTGATAAACTTCTAAAGAAAAGTTAGTATGCACTTAAAAAAATAAGAAAGAAAAAGAAAAAATGAACAGATCACCAAGCATTAAAGCCAGCAGTAAAACAGCAGAATCTGATATACAAAACGTCCAGGTGTTGGAATTATCAGACAAAGAATAAATTAGTCAAGTTAGTCAAGTGTAATATGTTTAAAGAAATTTGTAGTGTCTTGGAAATATGTACAAAAATATTTTTATGAATAAAAAAATTTGAAATTCAGTAACAGGTTTAACAACAGATTAGGTATAATTGAAGAGAGAGTTAACAAATTAAAACATAAAAGTGAAGAAAACTATCCATGATGTTGCAAAAAGACACAGGAATATTTACATATAAAACAGAGATAGAACAACACAAAGAATAGTAATTGGAATTCCAGAGCAGGAAGAGACAAATAAAACCACAGAGAAAACTGACAAAGATTTGTTGGAAGAAAATTTTCCTAGTATGATGAAAGTTGAGAATATATCCATTTAAGAAGTCCAACAAACCCCAAACAGGATAGACCCCAAAAGAAAATCACCAAGACATGTCATCATCAAACTCACCAAAACCAAAGACAAAGAAAGAATTCTGAAAGCAGCATGGGAATAAAGAAAAGTTACCTAAAAGGGAAGCCAATAAGATTAAGCTCTGATTTCTCAGCAGAAACCATGCAGGCAAGAACACAATGGGATGCTATATATTAAACCTTTAAAGAAAAAAAATTTCCAACCAAGAATTATCTACTCAGCAAAATTGTCCCTCAAATATGATGGTGTAATTAAGACATTTCCAGATAAGCAGAAATTAAGGGAATTTGTTAAAACCAGACCAAACTTACAAAAGATGCTAAAGGGAGTCCTTTGGAAAGAGAACAACAGCAAACACAACAATTGACCAGTAACATACATGATGATATAACCCAGAAACCAACCCAGTTATGGAGGTATCCAAAGTAAATAAGCAAACAAGATTGTAAAGAGGGAACCAGAGAAATCAATTGGCAAATGAGGACAACTACAAACCAAAAAGAGGGGGAAAAAATGTGTAGTTACAGAATTTCTAAATGGTAGGGAACTTAAGAAAATTGTAAGATAGAACAGACTGTTCTAAACTTGGGAAGAAAATTGTAAATCAAAGGGTAACGTCAAAGGAAAAAAAAAAGATAAATCTTCACATAAAATAAGAGGACAAAACCAAAAAAACAAAACTCTCTGTTGTCAAGGCAATCCTGACTCATAGCAACCCCTCCTTTGGTATCCAAAGAGATATCTCTATGGATGTGGATTGCTCAATCTTCCTTCCAAGGAGTGGCTGGTGAGTTTGAACCGCCAGTTTTCTGGTTAGCAGTCAACTGCCTTAGGCATTATGCCACCAGACCTCCTTCTTAAAAAAGGATAAGCACAAATATTTATACAAATACTAAAACAATAACAATGAAGGAAGTGATAACATGATTCATAAACAAAATGAGCTCAGCACTGAAAATTATATGGAACAAAGAAATCAGTAACACCATGAAAAAGCACATAACAAAATGACAGCAACAAATTCATATTTATCATTAATTATAGTGAATGTCAAGAGACAGAGAGTTGCAGACTGGATAAGAAAATATAACCCATCATATGCTGTCTATAAGAGACACACCTTAGAACCAAAGACAAAAATGGACTAAAAATCAAAGACTGGAAAAAGATTATAAAACATACAGCAACCATATACGAGTAGGAGTGGCAATATTAATTTCTGATAAAATTGACTTAAAGACAAAAACCAGCATAAGAGACAAGGAAGGACAGTATATAATGATGAAAGGATCAATTGAACAAGAGAATACAAAAAAAAAAAATCCGTGGACCCAATGAAAGAGCCCCCAAATAGATAAAGCAGACTCTTAACAGAACTGAAAAGACAAATAGATGACTCCACAATCATTGTGAGAGACTTTAATACATCACTTTCAATCACAGATAGAACTGGAAAGAAACTCAACAAAGACGCAGAAGAACTAAACAATACAATCCACCAACAAGATCTTATAGACATCTACAGAGTACTTCATCCAACAACAGCATAATATACATTCTTTTTCAGTGCACA
>NW_006921645.1:5156987-5158339 GCF_000298275.1 Orycteropus afer afer | reverse complement strand
CATCGAGTCAGCTCCAACTCATAGTGAGCCTCCCTGAGGTTTCCAAGGCAGTATCACTACGGAAGTATATTGCTCAATCTCTGTCCAAGGAGTGGCTGGTGGGTTTGAACATCAAGTCTTCTAGTTAACAGTCAAGTGCCTTAGGCATTATGCCACCAGAGCTCCAGAATCCTACACTCACCAGAAGATAAGTAAATAAATAAAGACTCAAGCAGAAATCGATGAAACAGAAAAAAGAAAGACAGTAGAAAAAAGTCAACAAGACTAGAAGTTGGTTCTTTGAAAGGATTAATAAAATTGACAAACCACTGGCAAATTTAACAAAGGAAAAAAGGGAGAGAATACAAATAACATGAATGAGATATGAACTGGGTGACACCAGAACAGAGCCAACAAAATTAAAAGGATAATATCAGGATAATATGAAGAAATACACTCAAATAAATTTAAAAATCTAGAAGAAATGGACAGATTTCTAAAAACATACTACTTACCTAATCTAACAGAGGTTTAGGTGGAAAATTTAAACAGACCATAACAAAAGAAATTGAAGAGGTCATTAAAAAATTACCAACAACAAAAAAAAAGCCCTGACACAGACAGTTTCACTGGAGAATTCTAGAAAATATTCAGAAAAGAACTGACCGATCCTACTCAAATTATTCCAAAACATACAGAATGATGGAATCCTCCCAAATTCATTTTATGACACAAGCATAACCTTGATACCAAAACCAGGCAAAGACATCACTCAAAAGGAAAACTACAGATCAATATGCCTCATGAATATAGATGCAAAAATCTTCAACAAAATCCTAGCCAATAGACTCTAACAGCATATTAAAAAATGACTCCCTGTGACCAAATGACAATCATATCAGGTATGCAAGGAGGGTTCAATATTAGAAAAATAATCAACATCATACACCACATAAATAAAACAAAGGAAAAAAACCACATGAACATATCAATCGATGCAGAAAAGGCATTTGATAAAATCCAATAGCCATTCCTAATCAAAACTCTCAGATAAACAGTAATAGAAGGGACATTCCTCAACATAATAAAAGGCATATATGCAAAACCAACAGGAACTCTGGTAGCATAGTGCCTCAAGCATTTGACTGTTAACCAGAAGGCTGGCAGTTCAAACCCACCAGCCATTCCTTGGAAGAAAGATGGGGCAATCTACTTCCATAGTGATACTGCCTCGGAAATCCAGGGAGGGGTCACTATGAGTCGGGTCTGACTCAACAGCACATAACAACAATAACAACATGCAAAGCCAACAGCTAACATTATTCTCAATGGAGTGAGACTGAAACCATTCCCCTTGCAAACAGGAACCAGAC
>NW_006921645.1:5154884-5155487 GCF_000298275.1 Orycteropus afer afer | reverse complement strand
TCAAAACAACGAGATACCATCTTGCCCCAGCACTAACGGCAAAGTTCAACAAGATAGAAAATAACAAATACTGGTGAGGATGAAGACCTTGGGACTCTCATACACTGCTGGTGGGATTATAAAATGATACAACCACTGTGGAAAGCAGTATGGCAACTCTTTAAAAAGCTGGAATTAGAAATACCATTTGAACCAGCAATTCCATTAGTTACGTATATATCCTAAAGAAATGAAAGCCAGGACAAGAAGAGATATATGCACACCCATGTTTATCACAGCACTATATACAATAGCAAAAAGATAGAAATAACCTATGTGCCTATCAACAGAAGAATGGATAAGCAAACTATGGTACATACACACAGTGGAATACTATGCAACACTAAAGAATAATGTAGAATCTGCAAAAACCACATAACATGGATGGACTTGGAGAATATTATGCTGAGTGAAATATGTCAGTCACAGAAGGACAAATACAGTATAGGTTCATTACTGTAAAAAGTCAGAAAAGGTTTATACATGGAAGGAAATTTTGCTGGTTACCAGGGGTGGGAGGGGAGGGGACGGAACACTGCAAAAAAAAAAAAAAATAATAATAAT
>NW_006921645.1:5149724-5154619 GCF_000298275.1 Orycteropus afer afer | reverse complement strand
AATAACAGAAAGGCATATGGGGTGAATATTTATATCAGATAGATACACTCCTTGGAGTGATCAAGTATGGGAGAACAAAAGGGCAATGTTTGCACAGCGAGACACCTCCGGGGGCAGGAGTGCATGGGAGGGAAGGACACAGGGAAGAAGTAACTATGGGGAGGAAGTGGGAAAAGAGCTGGTTACATTGTGGGGAATTGTAGTCTGCCATCAGACAAAATGTGTATTAATTGCTGTACTTCCCATATTTGCTCTGTAAACTTTTACCCAAACCACAACAAAAATTTAAAAAGAAAATTAAAAAGAGCTCTTTGAACTGTTCAAAAGCAAAGATGTCACTTTGACGATTTGGGTGCTCCTGACCCAAGCCATGGTAGTTTCAATTGCTTCATATGCTTCTGGAAGCTGGACAATGAATAATGAAGATGGAAGAAGAATTGATGCATTTGAATCTACCATGGACTAACAGAAGAACAAACAAATCTGTCTTGGAAGAAGTACAATCAGATTGCTCCTTATAAGTGAGATGGCAAGACTTCATCTTACATACTTTGGACATGTTATCAGGAGGGACCAGTCCCTGGAGAAGAACATAATGCTTGGTAGTGTCAATGAAAGAGGAAGACCCTGAAAGTGATGGATTGAGACAGTGGTTGTAATGATGGGCTCAAACACAGCACTGATAGTGAGGATAGCACAGGACCAGGCAGTTTTTGATTCTGTTGTACATAGGGTCATTATAAAACTGTAGGATTACCCAATAAGCAAGGTAAACCCAGGTTTACTTGTGCTTACTTACTAATATGCAGTGAAAATTTTCTTATTTTATTCCCCACATCAGATTCTGTTTCTAGGTATGGCTAGCATCTGTATCTCTCCCAATCCCACAGCACCTTCCTGTACAATCAAAACCTCTTTTCAAATTTATAATCCCTGACAGGGACAGAATACTCAGTATGCAAAGTAAGCCCATGCTTACTTTGCTTATTGAGTAAACCACCCCTGGCTATGAGTCAGAACTGATTCAATGGCTCCTAACAATAACATTAATAACATTTGTTCAGGCAGTGCCTGCTGGAAATGATCTGAATTTGAGACAGGCAGGCCTAGCAAGAGGTCGTTGTTCATACACAAGACCAGCAGAAGATAGAAAACAGTAGAGCAAGGGTGAGATTGGAGAGGATAAGTGGGTTGTGGACCTTTAAGAAGAAAGGCATAGCTGGAAGAAGTTGGTGAGTGGTGTAAACGACGTGCAAAGGAAAATTCAGATAAATTTGATTTTTTCAGCACTAAAGGGTAGTGTCAAGGACAGTCACCAGAGATCCAGAAAGAGAAGTAGATGTCATAAAGATATTGCTTCAGCAGCTAGAGGGAGCTGGATGAAGAAGCTGCTCCAGGAAATGGTCCATTTTTAAGATGAGGATGTGGGACCCTCAACCTAAGGCATTGTCTGGAATTTTGGGAGATCATGCAACACTGAGCACACAGCTTTACCAATGCAACTCCAAATGGCTGATGCATGACAGCACCTCCAGGAGTTCAGGTCCCTGCTCTTCTTTTCCCCTGAACTGTGAAGACCAAAAGAACACAGACACTTTGGTAGATAAAATATTGCCCCTAACAAAGATGTCCACAATCTAATCCCCAGAACCTATGGATATATTGAGTTATATGGTAAACCTTGGAAGTAAGAATGGCCAAACTTCAACTCAACCTCTTTTGTCATGTTGTCAGAAGTTACCATTCCCTGAAGAAGGATATCATGCTTGGTAAAGCGAAGGGTCAGCAAAAAAGAGGAAGACCTTCAACAAGATGGACTGACATGGTGGCTGCAATGATGGGCTCAAGTGTAGCAGGGATTTTGAGGATGACGCATGACTGGGCAGTGTTTCATTCTGTTGTACATAGTTTAGCTATGAGGCAGAGCTGACTCAACAGCACCTAACAACCACATGGTAAAAACGGAATTCAGTTTCAAATAGAAATAAGCTTGCTAATCAGTTGGCAATAAAATTATAACATCCTGGTTTTTCTGGGTGGGCCCGATGTAATCACAAAGGAACTTCAAAGCAGAGGAGGAGGTCAAAACCACAGAGATGGTAATGTGAGGACTCACCTAGATCTTGATATATTTTTTAAATATTAATTAATTAATTACTTTAGTAAATGCATTTTGTTGATATTTGATTTATGTACAGTGAAATACACAAAACTAAAATGACATAGGTCAATGCATTTTTTTTTTTTTTTTTTGCAGTGTACCTCCCCTCCCCTTCCAGCCCTGGCAACCAACAAAGAAAGTTTCCCTCCATATATAAACCTTTCCTTGACCCTCCACAACAATGAACTAATACTATATTTGTCCTTCTGTGATTGACTTGTGTCACTTAGCATAATGTCCTCCAAGTTCATCCACATTATGCGGTATTTTGCAGACTACATTATTCTTTAGTGCTGCATAGCATTCCATTATGTCTATGTACCATAGTTTAGTCATCCACTTTTCCGCTATAGATCTTAGATTAGTCCCTTGCCAGACATGTAATTATTAATGAATATGAAAATGTTGCTGTCATTTTTGTTATGTGCTTTTTAGTGGTGTTGATTTCTTTGTTCAATATAATTTTCTATGCTGAGGCCATTTTCTTTATGAATTGTGTCATCACTTCCTTCATTGCTATTGTTTTGGTATTTGCTGAATATTTATTTTGGTCCTCTTTTTTGATGTGAAGGTTTATCATTTTTCTTTGAGGTTACCCTGTGATTTATAGTTATGGTCCCAAGTTTAGAAAAGTCCGTTCTATCTTGTAGTTGTCTTGACTTCCCTACCATCTAGAAGTTCTGTAATGACACAGTTTTTTCCCTCTTTTTTGGTTTGTAGTTGTCCTCATTTGTCAATTGATGTCCTTGGTTCCCTGTTTACAATCTTGTAGGTTTATTTTTGATACTTCCTTAGCTGGGTTTGTTTCTGAGTTATCTCATCATGTGTGCTAATGGTCAGTTGCGTTGGCTGTTGTTGCTTCTCTGTCCAAAGGGCTCCCTTTAAATCTCTTGTAAGATTGGTCTGCTTTTAACAACTTCCCTTAATTTCTGCTTATCTGGAAATGTCCTAATTACACCATCATATTTGAAGGATAATTTTGCTGGGTACATAATTATTGGTTGGAAATTTTTATCTTTCAGTGTTTTAGATATACCATCCCATTGTGTTCTTACCTGCATGGTTTCTGCTGAGAAATCCAAGCTTAGTTTTATTGGTTGCCCGTTGTAGGTAACTTTTCATTTTTCCATGCTGTTCTCATGGTTCTTTCTTTGTCTTTGGTTTTGGTAAGTTTGATGATGATATGTCTTGGTGATTTTATTTTGGGGTTTATCCTGTTTGGGGTTCATTGGACTTCCTGAATGGATATATTCTCATTTTTCATCATACCAGGAAAATTCTCTTCCAAAAAATCTTCAGAAATTTTCTCTATGGTTTGATTTGTCTCTTCCTGTTTTGGAATTCCGATTACACATAGCTTACTCCTTTTGATGGTATCCCACATAAACCTTAGGCTTTCTTCATTTTGTTTTGATCTTTTTTCTGATTTATCCCTTTCCAAAGAAGTGTTCAGGTATTTGCCTTCCATCTCACTAATTCCGTCTTCCATTGATTTAATTCTGCACCTTTACCCATTCAATGTCTTATCTATTTCTGAAAATTTAGTATTAATTTTCTGGATTTCTGTCTGTAGATTTTGTATCATTTCTAATTTTTCATTCATTTTGTCATTTTATTCTTGCATGGTCTTGCAAAATTGTTCTAGGTTTTTCTCTGTGTTTTCCTTGATCTACCTCTCAATTCATTGAAGATACCTAAATATGATTCTTTTGAATTCCTTATCAGGGATTTCAAATGTTGTGTGTTCCTCAGGGATGTGTTTTGGGTCTGTATCCTGGTCCCTTGTTTCTCCTGCTTTATCTTGCTTCTTTGTGTGGACTGTGATGCTCTGTTGTCTCTGAGGTATTGTGATGTTTCTGTGTATATCTTTAATTAGTGATTGTGTGTTGGAGTGACTTGCCCATGATTTTTGTTTTCTTTGTTTTGCTTGTATGTTATCTATGCAAGCAGGGTACTGTGCTCCTCTTTTTGTTAGTTGACAGCACTTATACACTCACCACCTGTCTCCTTTCCTGTTGTCAGCCTCTCATATGTCCCTGTTGACCTGGGCAAACAGAGCCTATTCTTGTTGTTGTTGTTATGTGCCGTCAAGTCAGACCTGACTCATTGTGACCCCTCCTTGGGTTTCCAAGGCAGTATCACTATGGAAGTAGATTGCCCCATCTTCCTTCCGAGGAGTGGATGGTGGGTTTGAATTGCCAGCCTTCTGGTTAGCAGTCAAGTGCCTTAGCAACTATGCTACCAGAGCTCTTCAGACTATTCTTAAGTCCCTGGAATCTGAATGATCTATGTCAAAAAATAAAAACCCATGAAGAATAGAAAGAGAGGTCTAGAATATATTTAATTGCTTCACCAGAAGTACAGGAGAAAGATAATTGAGCACAAGTAATATCTGATAACATGGTAACAGAAACTTTCTAGAACTCATAAAATGTCAGTCCACAAGTTCCTTAAGTCCAATGAATCATAATAAATAGATTATGAAAATTACACATACCACAGTAAAATTGCAGAACATCAACACCAATAACAAATGTTAAAAAATAACCAGAGATAAAAGATAGATAAAATTCAAAAAAAGTAACAATAGGCTGAAAATTTATTTCTCCATGGAAATTGGACTTCTTAATTTCAAAAATGAAAGCTAGAACTCACAGGAATAATATCTTCAATGTACTAAATGCAAATATTTGCTAATCCAGAATATAAAGTTGGTAAATATGTTTACACAAAG
>NW_006921645.1:5145051-5147309 GCF_000298275.1 Orycteropus afer afer | reverse complement strand
TTTTCTAATTTTTCATTTTGTTCTTGTATTTTCTTCCAAAATTCTTGTAAGGTTTTTTCTGTGTTTTCTTTGTTCTGTCTCTCAATCCTCTGAAGATACCAAAAGACAATTATTTTGAATTCCTTATCAGAGAGTTCCAATGCTTCTTCTTCCTCAGGGATGTATTCTGGGTCTGTATCCTGCTCCCTTGAAGTAACACAAGCAGAAGAAATCCCAAATTGGGAGGATAAGATGAAAAATAGAATAATAAAGAAAATTAACAATAAAAAATGTGCATAACAGAAGAGTAAATCTAAACAAACACTGAGAAACAAATAGTAATAATGCAAAGTAGAATTTTTCAAAAAAATAAAATATATGGCAAAAAAACACCTATGAAACAGTAGGGGAAACAGAGCAATTAGGGGGGAAAAAAAATGAATAAAAGGCATCCAGACAGAAAAGGAAGAAGTGAAACCCTCATTATTCAGGCTTGACATGATACTATATACAGAAAAGTTTAAGTAATCCACTAAAATATCACTTGAAATAATAAGAAATTCAGCAGGGTTTCAGAATAAAAGAGTAATATACAAAAATGAACTGTATTTATATACCTTGCCATGAACAATTCAAAAGCAAAATTAAGAATTCCATTGATAATTGCATAAAGATAATACAACATTTCTTGTTGTTAGGTAACATTGAGTCATAGCCAAAACTATGTACAACAAAACAAAACACTACTGGTCTTGCATCATCCTGATCATGCTTGACGTCAGGCTTCTGAGCTCATTGTTGCAGCAACTGTTTAGTCCATCTCACTGTAGGTCTTCCCATTTTCCACTGACCCTCTACTCTACCTTGCATGATATCTTTCTTCAGGAACTGGTTCCTTTTGACAACATGACCAAAGTACAAAAGATGAAGTCTGGCCATTTTCACTTCCAAGGAGCATTTTGGCTGTTCTTCCTCCAAGACAGATTTGTTTGTTCTTGTAGCAGTCCATGGTACAGTCAACATTCTTCACCAAAACCACAAATCAAATGCATCAGTTCTTCTCTGGTCTTCTTTACTCACTGTGTAACTTTCACATGCATATGAGGCTATTGAAAAAGTCACGGCTTGGGTCAAGTGCACTTTAGTCTTCAAAGTGACATCTTTTGCAGCAGATTTGCCCAGTGTCATATGACATCTGATGTCTTAACTGCTGCTTTCATGGGTGTTGACTGTGGATCCAAGCAAAATGAAATCCCTAATAAGTTCAGTCTTTTCTCCATTTATCATGATGTTGCTTATTGGTCCAGTGGTGAGGACTTTTGTTTTCTTTATTTTGAGATGTGATCCATACTGCTGACTATATTCTTTAATCTTCATCAGTAAGTGCTTCAAGTCATCTCTACTTTCAGCAAGCACATTTCATTTTGTCATCTGCACATTTCATTTTGTCAATGAGCATATTTTCAATCCTGATGCCACATTATTCTTCATATAGTCCAGCTTCTCAGATTATTTGCTCAGCATATAGATTGAATAGGGTGAAAGGATATAAGACTGATGCACACCCTTCCTGATTTTAAACTATTCACTATCCCCCATTCTGTTCAAACAATAGCCCCTTGAATTATGTACATGTTCCTTAAGAGCACAATTAACAGAATTGCAATGCTTTGCAATGTTATCCATAATTTGTTATAATCCACATAGTCAAATGCTTTTATGTGCTTAATAAAACACAGGTAAACTCAAGATGAGAGAAACTGCTACAAATATTCATTAATAATCTGAATGTTCAATGTATGGAATATGAATCTCAGAAAACTTGAGGTTGTAAAAGATGAAAAGGAATGTATAAAGATCAATATCCTAGGTATTAGTGATCTGAAATGGACTAGTATTGGCCATTTGAATCAGACAATCATACCTACCACACCAGAAATGACAAACTGAAGAGGAATGGCATAGCATTTATCATCAAAAAGAACATTTTAAGATCCATCCTGAAGTACAATACAGTCAGTGTTAGGATAACACCCATACACTTCCAAGGAAGAGCAACCACTAAAGCCAAAGATGAAATCATTGAAGATGTTTACCAACTTCTTCAGTCTGAAACTGACAAAACATGCAAGCAAGATGTATTGATACTTACTGGTGTTTGGAATGTGAAAGCTGGAAACAAAGAAGAAGCATTGGTAATTGGAAAATATGGACTTGGTGGTAGAGATAACTTCAGAGATCATATAATAGAATTTTGCAGGATCAACTACTTATTCATA
>NW_006921645.1:5126077-5138406 GCF_000298275.1 Orycteropus afer afer | reverse complement strand
TCACCAGAAGAAGGTAAATAATAAGTATTTCAGCTGAAATTAATGAAACAGAAAATAGAAAGACAAAAGAAAAAGTTAGCAAAATTAGAACTTGGTTTTTTGAAAAGATTAATAAAATTGACAAATGACTGGCAAATTTAACAAAGGAAAAGAGGGAGAGACTACAAATAAGAAACAAAATGGGCGACATCACAACAGAACCAACTGAAATTAAGAGGATAATATCAGGATACTATGAAGAGTTGTACTCCAAGAAATTTGAAAATTTGGAAGAAATGGACAGAATTTTAGAAACACACTACTTACCTAAACTAACACAGACTGATGTGGAAAAGTTGAATAGATCCATAACAAAAGATGAAATTGAACAGGTCATAAAAAAGTTACCAACAAAAAAAGCACTGGCCCACATGGTTCCACCATGTGGAATTCCACCAAACATTCAGAGAAGAACTAACATCAATCCTTCTCAAACTATTTCAAAACATATAAAAGGATGGAATCCCCCCAAATTCATTTTATGAAGCAAGCATGACCTTAATACCAAAACCAGGCAAAGACGTCACTCAAAAGGAATACTACAGACCAATATCCCTCATGAATATAGATGCAAAAATCTTCATCAAAATCCTAGCCAATAGACTCCAACAGCATATCAAAAAAAAAAAAAAAAAAAAAATCCCTATCACCAAGTGGGGATCATGTCAAGTATGCAAGGATGGTTCAAAATTAGAAAAACAATCAGTGTCATCTATCACATTAATAAAAAAAGGAAAAGAACCACATGATCAAATCAATCTATGCAGAAAAGGTATTTGGTAAAATCCAACACCTATTTTTGATCAAAACTCTCAGCAAAATAGGAATAGAAGGGACATTCTTCAACATAATAAAGGGTATATACACAAAACCAACAGCCAACATTATTCTCAGTGGAGAGAGACTGAAACCATTCCCCTCATGAACAGGAAGCAGACAAGGATGCCCTCTATCACCACTTCTATTCAACATTGTATTGGAAGCCCTAGCCAGGGCAATAAGGTAAGAAAGAGAAATCAAAGACATCTATATTGGTAAGGAAGAAGTCAAACTATCCTTATTTGCTGATGACATGATCCTATACCTAGAAAACACAAGAGACTCAGTCAAAAATCTACTGGGACTAATTGAGATATTTAGCATAGTGGCAAAATACAAGAACAATATCGAAAAATCAATTGGATTCCTCTACACCAGCAAAAAGATTGCTGAAAAAGAAGTAAGGAAATCAATACCATTTACAGTAACTAACAAAAAAATAAAATACTTGGGAATAAATCTGACCAGGGATACAAAAGACCTATACAAAAAAACCATAAAAGACTACTTCAAGAAACCATAAGAGATCTACATTAATGGAAGAACATACCATTCTCGTGAATAGGCAGATTGAACATTGTGAAAACGTCACTTCTACCTAAAGCAATCTATACTTTCAGTGCAATCCCAATCCCAATCCAGATCCTATCAATATTCTTTAAGGATATGGAAAAGCCAATCACCAACTTTATATGGAAAGGAAAGACACCTCAGATAAGCAAAGCATTATTAAAGAAGAAAAACTGGGAGGCCTCACACTCTCAGATCTTAAAAACTACTATACAGCCACAGTAGTCAAAACTGGTATTGGTACAACTATCGACACATAGATCAATCCAGTAGAATTGAGAACCCAGAAATAGATCAGTTGACCTATGATCAGCAGATCTTTGACAAAGGGCTGAAATCCATTAAATGGGGAAGAGCATGTTTGTTTAATAAATGATGCTGGCAAAACTGGATATCCATTTGCAGAAAAAATGAAACAAGATCTGTACCTCACACCATATGCAAAAGCTAACTCCCTATGGATCAAAGACTTAAATGTGAAACCTAATACTATAAAGTTCCTCAAGAAAAAACTAGGGGCAAATTTAGGGGCCTTAATATATGGCATAAATAGATTATTAAACATAACCCAAAATGCACAATCAGCAGAAGGGATACAAGATGAATGGAACCTTCTGAAAAATAAAATTTTATGTGCTTCCAAGACTTCTCCAAAATAGTCAAAAGAGAACCTACGGATTGGGAAAAAAATATTTGGCAATGGCATATGTGACAAGGGCCCTATCTCTAGAATTTGTAGAAAACTCCAACACCTCAACAACAAAAAGACAAATTAAAAAAGGTCAGGGGACATGAATAGACACTTCACCAAAGAGAATATTCAGGCAGCCAATAAACATATGATGAAATGCTCATGATCATTAGCCATAAGAGAGATGCAAATCAAAACAACAAAATATCATTTTGTCCTAGCACTAGTAGCAGTGTTCAACAAGACAGAAAATAACAAATGCTGGCGAGGTTGTGGAGAGATTGGGACTCTCATACACTGCTGGAGGTATTATCAATGATACAATGATACAACCACTGTCAGTGGAAAGCACCTTAAAAGTTGGAATTAGAAATACCATTTGACCCAGCCATTCCATTACTAGGTATATATCCTAAAGAAGTGAGAGCCATGACAAGAACAGATATATGCACACCCATGTTTATTGCAGGACTATTTACAATAGCCAAAAGATGGAAACAACCTAGATGTCCATCAACTGATGAATGGATTTCCAGACTATGGTATATACACACAATAGAATACTATGTAACCCTAAAGAATAATGTAGAATCTGCAAAATACTGCATAATGTGGATGAAGTTGGAAGGCATTATGGTGCGTGAAATAAGGACAAATACTGTATTAGTCCATTATTGTAAAAAGTCAAGGAAAGATTTATAAATGGAAGGAAATTTTCTTTGTTGGCTACCAGGAGTAGGAGAGGCAAGGTAGAGAACACTGTTTGACAGGTAGAGATAAGTATTGATTTGGGTGAAGAGAAAGGCACTGTATCAAATATGAGTGATCAACATGGTGGCATTTAGGAAAAGGAAGACATAGAGAGGTGCATGGGAGGTAGAGACAACAAAGATGAACCCTTTTGCACATATAGTACTGTGTTCTCAGTGAAGGCAAACATTTATATATGGATGGATAGATGGGTGGACAAGGTGAACTATTTGGTATTTCTATACAGGGGGTAGTGTACCTATGATCATGTATAAGGGTGGCAGACAATGTTTCTACAAGTGTATTGGCATGTTCTGTAAGAATTTCCAGGTATATAGTAGATCTGACAAGGCACAAAGTTGTAGTCACTTCTTGGCCACAGCCAGCTACCCAGAGATAGTGAGTAGTTGGACCTGTGGGCTCAGGTCCATAGTCACAGGGGACATCAAGCTCAATTGACATAACATATTATACAAAACATTGTTCCACATCCTACTTTGGCAAGTAGTGACTGGCATCTTAAAAGCTTATAAGTTGCCATCTAGATGCAATGATGGTTCTCTCCTTGTCCAGAGCACAGAAGAATGAAGAAAATCAACGATTCATAGAAACAATTAGTCCAAGAGACTGGTACACCATGAGATCCTCAGCCTATACAACTATGGGACCAGAAGAACTAGATGGTGCCTGGCTACCACTGTCAACTACTGAGAGGGAGTTCTGTGTAGGAGATCCTGGATAGAGTTGGAGAACAATGTGAAACAAAACTCAAAATCACTAAAATATTTTTAAAAAGTACCAGGTTTCTGCTCTGATAGAGTCTGAGGGGACCACTGAGACTATGGCCCCTAGCTGCCCTTGAGGTCTGGAATTGAATCTACTCCTGTGCCTTCCAGACAAACAAAAGAGAGGCATATAAGCTGAACATTTACATTAGCTAGATATACTCCCCAGAGCAATCAATCATTGGAGAATAGAAGGGCTGTGTATGCAGAGGAGACAGCTTGAGGGGGCTGGAGTGGATAGACAGACACAGGGAAGAGGTAAGTATGGGGAGGAAGTGGAATGGGAGCTCTTGCACTGTGGGAAATTGCAGTCAATACCATGAGAAAAAGTGTATGTGAGCTGCTGTATGGAAAGTGAATTTGCTCTGTAAACTTTCACCTAAGTCACAATAAAAATTAAAAAAAAAAAAAAAAAAAAAACTAGTTGAGATGAGAGAAGTCAAGAAGATATGGTTACCTCTGTGGGGAACTGAGTAGCAAGAAGCATAAAGGAAATTTTTGGGGTAGAGGAAATGGTTTACATTTTTATCTGAGCAGTGTTTGGATGGGTATATTCATATGTGAAAAATCATTGAGATACACACTTGAGATTAGTGCACTGATGGTATGTATAATAAACCTCAACACAAAAGTTAAAAAAAAAAAAATGGGCAAAGGACATGAACAGACACTTCACTAAAGAAGATATACTGGTAGCCAACAAACACATGAGAAAATGCTCATGATCATTAGCCATTAGAGAAATGCAAATCAAAACAACAATGAGATATCATCTCACCCCAGGAATAATAGCAAAGTTGAACAAGACAGACAATAACAAACACTGGTGAGGTTGCAGAGAGATTGGAACTCTCTTACACTGCTGATGGGACTGCATAATGATAGAACCATTATGGGAAATGATATCATTAAAAAACAGAAAATAGAAATATCATTTGATCTCGCAATTCCATTATTAGGAATATATACTAAAGAGGTGGGGGCTCTGGCAGCTTAGTGCCTAAGGCACTTGACTGCTAACCAGAAGTCTGGAGGTTCAAACCCACCAGCCACTCCTTAGAGGGAATATGGGGCAATCTACTTCTATAGTGATACTGCCTCAGAAACCCAAGGAGGGGTCACTATGAGTCGCATCTGACTCGAAGGCACATAACAACAACAACACTAAAGAGGTGAGAGACAGGAGACGAACAGACATATGCACACTCATGTTCATCACAACACAATTCACTATAGCAAAGAGATGGAAACAACCGAAATGCCCATCATGGTTGGACAGATGAATGGTTAATCAAATTATGGTACATTCACACAATGAAATAAAAGCATTTTAGAATAATGAAGAATACATGAATCATCTCACATCATGGATGAATTTGAAGGACATTACTCTGAGTGAAATAAGTCAATCACAGAAGAACAAATATTATATGGACCCATTAGCCTAAAAACTCAAGGAAAAGTTTACTTAGGAAAGGAAACTCATTTTGTTGGTTACCAACAATGGGAAGGAAGGGGAGGGAAAATTTCAGACTAGTTGGGGTCACTTGTTGATTTGGGTGAGAGGAGGGATGGTATCGAGAGTCTGTGACCAGTGTGATGACATTGGGAAAAGAAAGGACACTGAAACATGCACATAAGTTATAGACAACAGATGAAAGTACTGGTACATGCACAATGCTGCATTACCACTAACAACAAACACCAGGCTACAGAAAAAAAATGCATAGACAGGTCGGAAGATCAGTTAGGGGTCGTCAAGCAGGAATATACCCTAGACCAAGGATAAATTTCACTGAAGATAATCTTGAATAATTCACTTGTGCTACAAAATTAGTCACAAAAATTACAGAAGCAACAGAAGCCAGAGTTGGAGTAACGTCTCAGTGACATCCAAACACCTTGAGAGAGAGAATCACTGGGCCTGCCAACTCAACTCAGGATCATAATTTTGGGGGACATCATGCTTAATTGGCATAGTATAGTACATAAAAATCTTGTTCCACAACCTACTTTGGTGAGTAGCAACTGGGGTCTTAAAAGATTTCAAGTGGCCATCTGAGATGAAACTATTGGTCTCCTCTTATCTGAATCAAAGAAGAGTGAAGAAAATCAAAGGCATCTGGAAACAATTAGTCCAAGGATAAGATGGACCATGAAGACCTTAGCCTTCATGATCTCAAGATCAGAAGAACTAGATGATGCCTGGCTACCAATGCCAGCTACTCAGAAAAGGATCAAAACTGGTGATCCTAGATACAGTGGGAGGAAAAATGTGGAACAAAATTCAAAAATACAAAAATGACCAGAATTGCTGGTTGGATAGAGTCTGGTGAACCTCCCAACACTACTGCCCCTGGTTACCCTTCAGGCCTAGCCATGGGCTCACTCCCATGGATTGGCTCTAAGCCCAACATTAGAAAGACCTACATGCAGAACACCTACCCCAGGATGATGCACTCACCTACCCTAGGGAGATGCACCCCTTAGAGGCATTAGCCATGAGACACCAGAGGGGAATGCATAGTTTAGAAGGACACAGGGAGGTGTTAGTCACAGGGACAAGAGGCCAAGAGAGTTTGTTATGGCTGGGGATTATAATTGGGTGGATGAAATCAAATGTGCACAAACTGTTGAATGTTAAACAAATTTACTCCGTAAACCTGCACCCAGAGCACAATAAAACTAAAAAAAAGAAAAAAGAAACACTGTCTGGTTCTTTGCCAGTGTCACAATCCTTGCTATATCTGAACCCATCATTGTAGCCACTGTGTCAATTCATCTCGTTAAGGGCATTCCCCTTTTTCTTTGACTTTTCACTTTACCAGTCATGATATCCTTCTCCAGGGACTGGTCCGTTCTGACAACATGACCCAATAGGTCAGACAACACCTGGTCATTCTCAGTTCCAAGGAGTATTCCAGCTGCATTTCCTCCAGGACAGATGTGTTACTTCTTCTGGTAGTCCATGGTACTTTCAGTATTCTTCACCACCATGACTCAAAAGCACCAACTCTTCTTTGTTGTTGTTGTTGTTGTTATGTGCCATCGAGTTGGACCCAATTCATAGCAACCCCTCCTTGGGTTTCTGAGGCACTATCACTATGGAAGTAGATTGTCCCATCTTCCTTCCGAGGAACTCTTCTTTGGTCTTCCTTATTCATAATCCAGATTTCACATGTATGTGAGGCAACTGAAAATACTGAGTTGGGTTAGGTGCACCTTAGTGTTCAAGGGGACATCTTTGCTCTTCAACACTTGAAAGAGATCTTTTGCAGCAGATTTACCCAGTGCAATACATCATCTGACGTCTTGACTGCTGTTTCCATTTGTGTGGACTGTTGAAACAATATGAAATCTTTAACAACTTCAATCTTTTTCTCCATTTATCATGATGCTGTTTATTGGTCCAAGTGTGAGGATTTTCATTTTCTTTATGTTGAGATGTAATCCATACTACAGACTGCAATTTTTGATCTTCTTCAGTAAATGCTTCAAGTCATCTTCACTTTCAGCAAGCAAAGTTGTGTTGTCTGCATATCACAGGTTGTTAATGAGTCTTCTCCAATCCTGATGCCACTCTTCTTCATACAGTCCAGCTTCTTAAATTATTTGGTCAGATACAGATTGAATAACTATGGTGAAAGGATACAACTTTGACACACTCCCCTCTTGATTTTAAATCATGCAGTTCTGTTCAAATGAGAGGCTCCTAGTTTCTCATGAGCACAATCAGGTGTTTTGGAATTCCCACTCTTTTCAATGTTATCCATAATTTGTTATGATCTACACAATTGAATGCTTTTGCATAGTCAATAAAACACAAGCAAACATCTTTCTGGAATTCTTTGCCTTCAGCCAAGACCCATCTGACATCAGTTATGATATTTTTCATTCACATCCTCTTCTGAATCCAGCTTGCATTTATGGGAGTTTCCTATCAATACACTGCTGCAACCGTTTTTGAATTATCTTCAGCAAGATAATACTTGCATGTGATATTAATGAAATTGTTCGACAATTTCCACATCCTGTGGAATCACCTTTCTTTGGAATGGGTACAAATATGGATCTCTGCCAGTTAGTTGGCCAGGTAGCTGTCTTCCAAATTTCTTGTCATAGACAAGTGAGTGCTTCCAGAGTGACATCCGTTTGTTGAAACATCTCAATGTGTATTCCATCAATTGCTGGAGCCTTGTTCTTCATCAGTTCCTTCAGTGCAACTTTGACTTCCTCTTTCAATTCCATTGGTTCTTGATCATATACCACCTCCTGAAATGGATGAACATCAGGCAATTATTTTTGGTACAGTGACTTTGTGTATTCCTTCCATCTTCTTTTGATATTTCCTATATCATTCAACATTTTGTTCATAGAAGCTTTAAATATTCCAACTCGAGACTTGAATTTTTCTTTCTTTCTTTCAGCTTGAGAAATGCCAAGTGTGTTCTTCCCTTTTGGTTTTCTAACTCCAGGTCTTTGCACATTCATTACAATAATTGGTGGACTTTATCTTCTTAAGCTGCTCTTTGAAATCTTCTGTTCAGGTCTTTTATCTTGTCATTTGTTCCATTTACTTTAGCAACTCTCCATTTAAGGGGAAGTTTCAGAGCCTCTTCTGACATCCATTTTGGTCTTTTCTTCCTTTCCTGTCTTTTTAATCACCTTTTTCTTTCTTCATAGATGATATTCTTGATATCATCTCATAATTTGTCTGGTTTTCAGTCATTGGTGTTCAATGCATCCAATCTATTCTTTAGATGGTCCCTAAATTCAGAAGGGATATAATCAAGTCATATTTTGGATCTTGTGGTCTTCAGCTTCAACTTGAACTTGTGTATGTGCAATTGATGATCTGTTCCATAGTCAGCTCCTGGCCTTTGTTTTGGCTGAAAATACTTGAGCTTTCCATTGCTTCTCTCCACAGATGTAGTCAATCTGATTCTGGTGTATTCCATCTGTTGAAGTCCATGTGTATACCCATCATTTATGTTGTTGAAACTATTAAGATTGTAAAATGGTACAGCAACTTTGGAAAATTGTCTCACACTTCCTCTAAAAGTTAATCATAGAGTTAATATATAACCTAACAATGCCACTCATAAGTATGTTATAGTTGCTGTTAGCTGACATCAAATTCATTTCAACTTATGATGACACCATACATGTTGAGTTGAACTGCATTTCATAGGGTTTTTACGGCTATGATCTTTCAGAAGCATATTTCGAAGCCTCTGGGTGGGTTTGAACTGCCAACCTTTTGGCGAGCATGTATGTACTTACCTGTTTGCATGACCCAGTGACCTCACTCCTAGAAAAATGAAAACATTTGTCTACATAAAAACTTGTACATGAATTTTCATAGAAGCATTCTTTACAATAGTAAAAAGGTGAAATGAAACCAACCCAAAACAAAATGTGTTATGTACATTCAATGGAATATTATTTCTTTATAAAAATGAATGTAGTACTGATACATGATATAAAAAGTATATACCTTGGGAAATCATGTTAAGTAGAAGAAGGAAGTCACGCACACACACAAAAAAGTCCTATTATATTATTTCAAGTAGATAAAATGTCCAAAACAGGAAAATATATAGAAACAAAAAGTAGGATAGTGGTTGTCTAGGCCTGGCCTGGATGGGCAGGAATGGCCATGAGACTTAAAGGGATTGAGGATGATAGCTGAATATTACAGAATTTCTTTTTGGGGTGACAAAAATATTCCCAACTTAATATTGAAGACTGTTGTACAACTCTGTGAACATACTTAAAACATTGAATTATACACTTTAAGTGAATGAATTGTTTGATAAATATATTATAGCTCAATAACGTTATTTAGGGAAAAAAAGAGGATAAAATAGACTTATGGTTTAAGGTCAGTGTTGAGGATAAAGATCAAAATGTTGGATAGATCTAGACTTAAAGGTACATATGCATGTTAAAATTTCTAAAGTAATCACTAAAAGAAAAATGAAGTTTATACGTTCTATAATAAGAAGGAAAATAGACTAAGAAAATACTACTTAAAAATAAGACAAGAAAGGAGAAATATAGGACAGAAAATAAGTAAAAAAATAAGATATTGTAAATAGAAAGTACAATACATAGAATGAATAAATGTGCGTATAAATATCAGTAATTATGAAAAATATTGACACATAAAAAGTTCTATGTAAAAGACAAAGACTAAAGATGATAAAAATAAATCAAGCTCTGTGTTGTGTATAAGAAATACATCTAAGACAGAAATATGCAAAATAAGGAACAGTAAAAAATTTGTAGTCTTTAATTGTTGGGTGGAGTGGTCTACATACTAGGTAAATATTAACCAAAGAATGCTATATCAGTGTCACACAAAATTGACCCTTAGGAAAAAACAAAACTAGAGAAAAAATTATTATATTAAAAGGTTCAACTAATCAAAAAGTCTAATCATTCTTATTGTGTAATAATATTATTGTTGTTAGTAGCCACTAAATGGATTCTGGTTCATTATGACCCATATGTGCAGAGTATAACTATTCCAAAGGGTTTTCAAGGCTATAATCTTTCAGAAGCAGATTACCAGGCCTTTTATTCAAGGTGCCTCTGGGTGGTTTTGAACCACCAACCTTTTGGCTAGTAGTTGAGTGCTTTACCATTTATACCACCCAGAGACACATTCATCTATTAATATATTCTGAAAATGTTAAAATCAAAAAGTGATAAACCTATAGAGGTGAATTGATAAATCCTCATTTTAATGGAAGACTTTTAACTGTTAGATCAAGCAGAAAGAAAAAAATCATTAAGAATGCATAGTGAAAAAATACTATTAATAGCATAATCTAATGGATAGTTACGGACCACTACTTCCAATAATTAAAGACTATAAATTATTTTCAATGTTTCGGGTCATAAACAAAGTCTCAACAAATTTCAATGGACTTGGTGTCACACTGAGCTCTCTGAGCATGAAGCAATTAGGTAAGAAATAGTAACTAAAAGATAACTAGGAAAACTTTACATTTGGATATCTAAAATCACATTTCTAAATCACTTACAAATCTAAGAAGAAATGCTCCTAAATTACAAATTAGAAAATATCTTAAAAAAAAAAAATTCAAATCAAAGTCACTCTCATTGGGTTGATTTTGACTCATAGCAACCCCCTTTGGTTTCCAAGGTGGAAAATCTTTACTGAAGTAGATTGTCCAGTCATCCTTCTGCAGAGTGGCTGGTGGGTTTGAACCACCAACCTTCTGGTTAGCAATCAAATGCCTTAGGCACTATGCCACAGAGCTTTAGAAAATATCTAGGGCTAAATAATAATGGAAATGCTACATAACAATTTCCTGTGCTGTGGAATGCAATTAACACAGTATTCATAGCAAACTATATAACCTCAAATGTTTATATTTGAAAAAGAAAGATTGAACATTAGTAAACCAACCATCCATCTTAAGTTAGGAAAATAACAGCAAATTAAACTCAAAGAAAGCAGAAAAGGAAATAATAAAGATAAGAGCAGCAGAAATTAATAAAATAGAAAAAACAACATATAATAAATAGTGGGTAAAACAAAAGCCAAAAGTTGGTTATTTGCAAAGAGCAATAAAATTAACAAACTTCTAGCAAGATTGATCAAGATAAAAGGTAGAGAATACATGAATAAACAATATTAGAAATGGAAAAAGGGATTTAATTACAGTTGCCAAAAACATTAATAAAAAGAGATTATAAAGAATTTTGTGCCAACAATGTGAAATCTTAGATAGAAGTTAAGTTTAACTTTCCAAAATGAGCAAAAATTTTAAAATGAACTAAATACAGCATGCCACCTTGAGAGACTTATGCGAGAGAAGAAGGAAAGGTGGAAATAGCATTAACTTTGTGGGATACATGCATTGATTTGTTTTACAAACATTTATGAGGACCATTCTGTGCTGCACTCTGGGCTAGCAGCTGTGTGGGAGACAGTGACTCTTCATGAACATTATACAGAAAAAGCTTACAGCAGAAAAACCAAAACCCGTTGCCATGTAGTCTATTCCAATGTATGGTGGCCACATGCAATTTATAATAGTACTGCACTCCAGATGGTTTCCAATGGCTGTGGCATTTTGGAGTAAAAGGAGGCACCTCTGGGTGGATTCAAACCACTAACTTTTTGATTGGCAGCCAAATGCTTAACTGTTTGCACCACCTGGAGATTCTTGCTTATAACCAAGTTTGGGGTTTAAGGCATGCACATAAATGTATTATGGAAAAAATAAAATAAAGTTCCCTGAGGTTCACTGAAGAAATAAGTAAGGATGTGGCCTCAGTTTTGTGTTGGATGTGTCAGAATGAGGATAAAGAACTGGACAGGGAGACTGGAGGACTCTGAATGTAAGGCTAAGAAATTTGGACTTTATTCTGGAGCAATAGAAACAGTGAAGTTTTTGTATAAGGGAAAAACATGACCAGCATTTAAGATTTATGAAGCTAATATAGACATACATATATGATGAATGGGATTTGGGAATGTTGAAAGATGAGGCCTGGCAGTAATTTTGGAGGATATTGCAGAAGTCAAGATAAGCCATGATATAGTCCTAAATTGTTGTTGTTGTTGTTGTTAAGTGCCGTCGAGTCGTTTCCGACTCATAGCGACCCCATGCACAGCAGAACAAAACACTGCCCGA
>NW_006921645.1:5116407-5122052 GCF_000298275.1 Orycteropus afer afer | reverse complement strand
CTACGCCTGTGCTTACCTTGCTCCGAAGACCTGGTCCCTCTCGGTAGGGTAACAAGGGAACGTGTTCAGTGCAGATCAGTGAGTAAGCACAAGCCCGCCTTGTTTCAGTGCCTATGCTTAAATTAGGGTAGTAGAAGTAGACACAGAGGGGAGTGCCACCCCGAAGAAGCATCAGCAGGATTAGAGATTAGGCCCAAGGTGGAGGGGAGACATAAGGAGACTGTAAGGTCTAGTCTGAGCAAATAGGAATTGAAAGAATTAGTGAGTATTTGTTCTGTCATTTCTTTGCTTTGGAGGAATGATTAGGAATTAATGAAATTATTAGTGAGTCTTAGTTTCTCATTCTAGGCAACGTGTGACCTTTGGGAGAATATAAAGGCTGGTTCAGATGTGACCACTTGGTAAGAATGTCCAGTAGATATTGGCCAAGGACTTTTCCAAACTAACACCTATCAAGCAATTAAATAGTTTGAAGTGTATTTCAGGATCAAGGATACGTGAGCATCAACATGGCTACTCGATGCCTTCCTCTTATCCTTTCCACAGGCCACTGCACAGAGTGAAAGGGAACTACAGAGGCAGAAAATTAAGAACTCTGGGGACATACATTGCCTTTCATATTGTTTTATGCTATGGAGGTTGACTGGGCAGGGCGGTCAACAGCAGGAATCTACACTATTACCATAAAGATTTTTGCTGTGTGGTCAGCCTCTCAGCGTAGTATTTTGCCACTCTGGTTCAGAGGCACAACTACACTTGGAATGGAGAGTAACCCTACTCTGATCCAAACATGACCTCACTGTCTATGGCACATGTCAGTGAAGCAGACCTGGCTGTGAACTACAAAAGCACAGCAAGAGGAAATGTCATGCAAATGTGTATAAATTGTTGAATGGAAAATTATTTTGGTCTGTAAACTTTCACTCAAACCTTAGTAAAAAAGTTTAAAAAAATGAAAAAAGGAAATGTCTAATCCAAAAGTCAATTAAATAAAAGGTCCCTGGTGGCATAGTGTTGGCTAACCAGAAGGCTGGTAGTTCAAACCCGTCAGCCACTCCTTGCAAGGATGATTGGGCAATCTACTTCCATAGAGATACCACCTTGGAAAAACCCAAGGAAGGGTTTCTGTGAGTTGGAAACAACTTGATAGCAGTGAGTTTTTTGATAGACAGGGTGAGTTCAGCCCTCTCATTTTGCAAATGGGGAAACTCTGACACCAAAAGGGATGTGTTTCACCCAAAGTCTTGAAGCTTTAGAAGCATGAATGGCATTTTTTTTTTTCCCTCCAGGTACTACTCACTCCACAACTCATACGGCTTCTGGTCATGAAAGATTCTGCTTCATGAAGTACTTTAGGATTTGGAGGTCAACACTCTGTGATGTAACCTTTTTCATTTGGTTGGTTATGATCCTGGTACCCTACTCAAGATCCTTCTCTGGATTCCAGGTGACTGCATTTCTGTAGGTCATGAGGCACAGCTATGGAGCTTTAGTTTGTGAGAGAATCAGCCTGACTGATACCACAATATACCCTTTGAGTGAAGAGAAAGGCAATTGTCACTGAAAGTCAGGCCCATCAGGGCTCCAAGTTTCAACCATCGCTACCCACCCTCAGTGAGATGCAAATGATTCCCATTGGAGTAACCCACTGAAAATGGTAGATGCTTTGAGGGCAGGAACTACTTCTGTTGTTAGATGCCATCCAGTTGAGTCTGGGATGCACATTGACTTTGTGTACAAAAACAGGATCAGAGCATTCTGACCTGTAGGGTTTTCACTGGCTGATTTTCAGTGGATCGCAAGGCCTTCTTACTGAAGGCAGATACCGTGTTTTAGTGTGTCTATGGGCCTGACACAGAATAGGAAAGAAGTAGTTCAATTGAAACTAATGTTCTCTGGGCAGGCAGCATTCCACATAAGTTTACCATTATAAAGCAAATCTGTCTCCTCATGTTGCTTCCATTTGAATAGAAATTTTTTCACAATGCATGACACCATCACTTCTATCTCTACTAAAATAATCTAAATTTTCCTTAATGTTTGGTACTAACCAAACTATATATTTTTAATGTGTCCTGAAGTAATATTAAAAGGAGCTCACATAGTGCCCCCAACACCAAAAACCACCAATGGTGTCTCAAACAAACATACCAATAATGATCTGCATTCCCAAGGAACAATCTACTCATTTGGTCTAATTCAGCAGGCTGGACTCTTAAAAATAAAGCCTTCTCTGATGGAGGGAATGGTGGAGTGTATTTGAAAGTGCATTACTTTAACTCTGTCAAGGTTAAAGTACTGATGTGAAAAAAGGAAAAAACTACAACATCCAAAATTTGAATTTGGAAATTATTATTACACTGGAAAACAGGTTATCCTAAGTTTCTGAGAATTTTTGGTGAAGGGCACAAATAAATTTGTTTTTAATGCCCTAGGATACATCACAAAATATAATTAAGAAAAAATTAACACAGTCATTAATAAGTGAGTCAAATACTGAATATGTGTTTATCCCACAATCAAAACCCAGCATAATAAATTTCAAGGACATATAGGAAATGTAGCCCCTGCTCTCAAAATATTCATTGAATAGTTTGAAAATACAAGCATGTACATAAAACAATAAATGGAACTGACTAAATAGTATATTTTTGTGAGAATTTCCCATTTCTGAAAATTTTCCTGTATCTGATGACCTATGTCAGTTAGTTTCTACCAAAGTTTTCATTATCATTGAGGTTTAAATAAAGCATAACTGGTTCTTTACAGATAATGGAAAACAGGAAAAAGGGGTCATTGAGTGTAGGAAAGATGGGTGGACTAAGGAATGTAGGTTGGGGCAGGGAATAGAACAAAAAGAATCAATCATGGTATATTGAAGACAACTAACTGCTGTACCACAACTTTTCCTCAGACTATGTTCTTACGTCCATGTGAGTACATTGCTGCAAAAAAAAAAAAAAAAAAAATGAAATAAAGAAAGAACTCTGGCAGTTTAGTGGCTAAGGCATTAGGCTACCAAACAAAAAGTCAGTGGTTCAAACTCACCAGCTACTCTGTAGAAGAAAGATGAGGTGGTCTGCTTCCATAAAGATTTACAACGCTGGAAACCCAATGGAGTCACGAAGAGTTGGAATAGACTCAATGGCAGTGAGTTTGGAGTTTAAGTGAAATGTAATAGGAGAAAGATTGAAAGGTTCCAAAGTCTTTGTTTATGCAATAAACAGCTCCAATGGGTACTCTCCTTGAGTTTCTTAATGTTTGTGCTTGGTCTACCTGTTTCTTTTCTTTCTTTTCTTCCTTCCTTCCTTCCCTCCTTCTCCTTCTCCTTCTCCTCCTCCCCCTCCTCCTCCTCCTTCTTCTTCTTCTTCTTTTTTTTTTTTTATGGCAATATGGCTTTAAGTTGTCACTTTTAGAGCTTTTTCTCTTCTTTCCATACCCTAGCATCCCAGGCATCCTAATCTTCAAAGACTAGGAGGACCATCTCACTTTGATATGTTAAAACATAGTGGAACTGCCAAAAAAAATACATTAACTAAGGACATTTGTGAGGTTCAGTGTAGGATTATTTCCCATCCATGACAGAGTTGTGCCTCTGGGCCAGAGCAGCCCTATATAATAGCAGCAGGTCAGCCACACATTCCATCATGAAATTGACTTGACTTACCATACAGAGAGTCTCCCTTAGAGAACACAGAACCATGGTTGTTGGGGTGTTGTTATTGTTGTCATTTTTTTCCCCAGTTGCTAAACAGAATCTGTTCCACATACTCAAAAGACAAAAACTGGAAAAATGTGATTTTCTAGTGCAGTCAGTATTGCCTTTCAATAGTGCTATATTAATACTGATATATATATATATATATATATATATAATTTCATACCACAACAATACCTTACTTACTTGAAGATCAGCATCTGGATAGTTTGATTATCTAAAACACAATGTTCACAAATAAGCAGAAATCTGTTTATAGCTTGTATTAAGAGAGAAAAGGGATTAGCTTTATTACTCTTACACAGAAAACTTTATCTAATAAGTAAAGACTCATTTACCATAGATATTTATCAAGCTCTTACTATGTACCAAATGTGGTATTATCTGAACAATGCTGCTATCAGCATTGCTATCAGGAGAAACCAAAAGTGTATCTCAGAGTTGGCCACTGAATGTTGTGCTTCCAGGTGGTATGGGCAGAGGTACTTGGATGTAGTTAAAAATAAAACTCCATTTTGTTTGAATTATGCCTGCTCTTCCTTCTTTTCTGCTCCACATTCCAGTGACATTAGGAAGGGAATTCACTTCCCTAAGATTAAAGAGAGTAACTGAGCAGTAGGCTGGGGAGACCTTTGTAGAAAACACAGAAGAAATAGACAATGGAGTCTGTATTAAGCAGTTTCTAAGTAAGGGGCAGTAGGCACATTCTCAGAGAGAGACAGGCATAGGAAGATAAGAGAAGTGTAGGCATGAGGTGTTTAGGGTAGACAGCAAGAAGACACACTATCCTTTGTTTAGTTTGAATTACTTTTATTTTCAAGTTCAATTATATTCACCTTTGTGGTCTGACTTCACTCGAAGTGGAAAAAGGGGGTCAAGGAAATTATAGGTTATACAACTGTCATTCTGTACAGATAATAAGTTTCCTGCAAGCAGGGGCTGAATTGTGTTTATTCCTATATCCTCTGAACATCTAGCTTCACCTCCTCCTCTACCCACCATTTCTGATCTCTCCAGAGTCAAGTGAAGGAAAAGGAATGAATGAGAAGAAAAATACCAGAAAAGATCTCTCTTGCCAAGTACAGCTGTAATCTGGTGTTGGTGGGCCTGAATGTAGCAATTGTCCCAATGTTGTCCTGACTTTATCTCCTAAAGTGCTCTGTGTGTCTTTGGAAATCCACACCATTAGCCCCATGCTCTGATGCAGTTTTCTGACATGGGCACAGACTAGTGATCCTTCTTCCACAGCTAATGGTTCACTCCAGGGCTCATTTAACCCCCATGTAAGATGTATTTGTAACCAGAGTTCTTTTGGAAGATGGCTTGTGGCCTCCTCTGTTCCATGTGCACTATCTGGACTGTAGAAAAAAGACAGTTTGCCCCCACTGTGGTAGCAGGTCCACCTATTCCACTATAGCCTGTCTCTGCTCAAGGTTGGTGGGCCCAGGTCTGGGTGCTGCTTTTCACTTGGGGGTGACTCTTTATTAAGTCCAGGGCCTGAGGTAGGTGGGCCTGGGGCTTGGAAGCTGCTTTTCACTAGGGTGTGGCTCTTTATTAAGGCCAGGGCCTGAGGAAGGGAGCTCTGGGGCTGGGAGGCTGCTTTTTGCTTTGTGGTAGCTCTATAAGGCCGGGACTTGAGGTAGGCAAGCCTGGGGTTAGGGGCTGCTTTTCACTTGGTGGCAGCTCTTTATTAAGGCTAAGGGCTGAGGTAGGTGGGCCCAGGGCTTGGAGGCTACTTTTCATTTGGGTACTCACTGATCTGCACTGAACACGTTCCCTTGTTACCCTACCGAGAGGGACCAGGTCTTCGGGAGCAAGGTAAGCACGGGCGCAGCACAGAGTAGCAGGCCGGAAGAGCAGGAGGAAGGGGTGGAAGCCAGGAAGCCAAAGAGAAGAGTGTTCAGCCAGGGGGCAGTTTAAGCATAGG
>NW_006921645.1:5090331-5103818 GCF_000298275.1 Orycteropus afer afer | reverse complement strand
GAAAGAGGTGAAGGCCTTCAGGGAGATGGATTGATACAGTGGCTGCGATGATGGGCTCGAGTATAGCATGGATTGTGTGGCTGGCGTGGGATCAGGCAGTGTTTCGTTCTGCTGTGCATGGGGTCGCTATGAGTCGGAAATGACTCAATGGCACTTAACAACAACAACAACAACAAGAGAGCCAAACTTGTCTGTCAGTTTGTTGTCTTCTAGTGGCTTTCATGTTGCTGTGAGGGTGGCAGCTACACCACTGTTATGCAACATGCCAGCAAGGTTACCATGGTAAACAAGTTTCAGTGGAGCTCCAGGGCTAAGACAGACTCAGGAGAAGGAAGAGGCCACTACTTCTCAAACAATTGCCCAGTGAAAACCTTATGAATAGCAGTGAAACATTATCTGATATATTCCTGGAAAACTTCATGAATAGCCCTGAAACTTTGTCTAATATAATGCCAGAAGATGAGCCCATCAGGTCAGAAGGCACTCAAAATCTGACTAGGGAAGAGCTGACTCCTCAGAATAGAGATGATCTTAATGATAGGGATAGAGTAAAGCTTTCAGGACCTCCATTGGCTGATGTGGCATGACTAAAAATGAGTAGAAAAAGATGCAAACATCCATTAATAATTGGAACATGGACTGTATGAAGTATGAATCTAAGAAAATTAGAAATTGTTGAAAATGAAATGGAATGCAAAAATATCAATATCCTAGGCATTAGTGAGCTGAAATGGACTGGTTTTGGCCATTTTGAATCAGACAGCCATATGAACTACTATGCCAGGAATGACAAACTGAAGAGGAATGGTGTGGCATTCACTGTCAAAATCAGGGTTTCCAGATCTGTCCTGAAGGACAATGCTGTCAGTATAGTATAATATCCATACGTCTACAAGAAAGACCAGTTAATACTACTATTATTCAAATTTACACACCAACCACCAAAGCCAAAGATGAGGAAATTAAACATTTCTACTGACTTCTACAGTCTGAAATTGACTGAACATGTAATCAAGATGTGTTGATTATCACTGGTGACTGGAATGCAAAAGTTGGAAACAAAGAAGAGTTACTGGTAGTTGGAAAATAGGGCCCTGGTGATAGGAATAAAGCTGGAGATGGCATGATAGAATTTTGCAAGACCAATGACTTATTCATTACAAATATCTTTTTTCAACAACATAAGCAAAGACTATACATGTGGACTTCACCAAATGGAATACACAGGATTCAGATTGACTACATCTCTGGCAAGAGATGATGGAGAAGTTCAGTATCTTCACCCAAAACAAGGCCAGGGGCTGATTGTGGAACATACCATCAACTGCTCATATGCAAGTTCAACTTGAAGTTGAAGACAATAAAAACAAGTCCATGAAAGCCAAAATATAATCTTGATAATATCCCTACTGAATTTAGACACCATCTAAAGAATGGATTTGATGCATTGAACACCAATGACCGAAAACCAGAGGACTTATGAGATGACATCAAGAACATCATACATGAGGAAAGCAAGAGGTCATTAAAAAGTGAAGAAAAGACCAAAATAAATGTTAGAAGAGACTTTGAAACTTGCCTTTGAGTGGAGAATACCAAAAGCAAATGGAAGAAATGACAAGATAGAAGAATTGAACAGAAGGTTTCAAAGAGCAGTTCAAACAGACAAAGCCAATTACTATAAAGAAATGTGCAAACACCTGAAGTTCAAAAACCAAAAGGGAAGAACACACTCAGCATTTCTCAAGGTGAAAGAACTGAGGAAAAAATGTAAGCCTCAAGTTGCAATATTGAAAGATTCTATAGGCAAAATATGGAATGATACAGGAACCATAAAAATAGGATGGAAGAAATACACAGAGTCACTGTAGCAAAAGAATTGGTCAATGTTCATCCATTTAAAGAGGTGGCATATGTTCAAGAACCAATGGTATTGAAGTAAGAAGTCAAAGCTGCACTGAAAGAATTGGTGAAGAACAGGGCTTCAGGAATTGAAGGAATACCCATTGAGATATTTCAACAAATGGATGCCCTACTGGAGACACTCACTTGGTTATGCCAAGAGATTTGGAAGACAGCTACTTGGGCCAAATGACTGGAAGAGATCCATATTTGTACCCATTCCAAAGAAAGGTGATCCCGCAGAATGAGGAAATTATCAAACAATATCATTAATATCACATGCAAGCAAAATCTTATTGAAGATCATTCAAAATGTTTGCAGCAGTTTATTGACAGAGAGCTTCCAGAAATGCAAGCTGGATTCAGAAGAGGGCATGGAACAAAGGACATCATTGCTGATGTCAGATGGACCTTAGCTGAAAGCAAATACCAGAGGGATGTTTACTTAGGTTTTATTGACTATGAAATACATCATACATGAGGAAAGCAAGAGGTCATTAAAAAGTAAAGAAAGGAAGAAAAGACCTTTCTTTGCAAAAGCATTTGATAGTGTGGATCATAACAAATTATGGATAACATTGAGAAGAATGGGAATTCTAGAACACTTGATTGTACTCATCAGGAATCTGTACATAGATCAGGAAGCTGTCATTCAAACAGAACAAGGTGATATGGAATGGTTCAAAATCAAGAAGGGAGTATGTCAAGGTTGTATACTTTCACCATACTTATTCAACTTGTATGTTGAGCAAATAATCCAAGAATCTGGACTATGTGAAGAAAAGCATGTCATTGGGATTGGAGGAGGACTCATTAACAACCTGTGATACACTGATGACACAACTTTGGTTGCTGAAAGTGAGGATGACTTGAAGCACTTACTGATGAAGATTAAAAATATAGTCTGCAGTATGGATTACACCTTAATATAAAGAAAACAAAAATCCTCACAACTGGACCAATAAACAGGTTCACAGTGGATGGAGAAAAGATTGAAGTTATCAAGGATTTCATATTTGTTGGTTCTACAACCAACACCAATGGAAGCAGCAGTGAAGACATCTGCCAATGTATTCCATTGGCAAACCTGCTGCAAAAGACTTCTTTCAAGTGATGAAGAGCAAAGATGTCTCCTTGAAGACTAAGGTGCACCTAATCCAAGCCATAGTGTTTTCAATCATCTTATGCATGTGAAAGCTGGACAATGAATAAGGAAGACCAAAGAAGAGTTGATGCATTTGAGTTGTGGTATTGGAGAAGAATGCTAAGAGTACCACAGTCTGCTAAAAGGACTAACAAATCTGTCCTGGAAGAATTCCAGCTGGAATGCTTCTTGGAAGTGAGAATGACCAGACTTCATTTCACCTACTTTGGTCATGTTATCAGGAGGAATCATTCCCTAGAGAAGGATATCATGCTTGGTAAAGTGGAGGGTCAACAAAAAAGGGGAAGGCCCTCAACAAGATGGATAGACACAGTAGCTGCAATGATGGGCTCAGGTATAGAAAGGATCATGAGGCTGGCACAAGACCAGGCAGCATTTTGTTCTGATGTGCACAGGGTTGCTATGAGTCAGAGATGACTCGACAACACTGAACAACAAGAATAACAGCTCTGCTATCACAAGGATATCCAGACAGTCTCTCTCTCCCACCTTAGGCTTTCTCAGGTTAAGGCACATTCCAACACCTCTCCCTACCAAAGTCTAGTCAATAGATATATATCAAGCTGAGTTATTCTCTCAAATCCTTGCCCACTTGGCTAGGGGGTGGACAGAGAAGAAAGAAGAAATACAGCACACTAATGCTCTCCATAAAAGACCTCTTCTTTTTCTATTCTCTCCTACTTCTTTCCCAAGCCTCTCATATAACTCTGAGGAAGGTACAGCCAAGAGTGACTAGCTCATGGTACAGTCAGGCTTCCCATGTTCTCTCTCCTTTCTGTAGGGTGGGGAGGTCACTTCATACCAAACTAGGTCAACAGAAAAAGTACTATTTTAATAACCTGTTTCATAAGGTAAACTTTCAAGATGGTCAGCTCACTGCCATCCAGTCAATTCTGACACATAGCGACCCCCATTGGGTTTCTGAGGTGGTAAATCTTTACAAAAGTAGATTGCCCTGTCTTCCTTCTGTGGAGCAGCTGGTTGGTTTGAACTGCCAACCTTCTTGTTAGCAGTAAAATGCTTTAAACTGCACCACCAAAGCCCCAAGATGGGCATGTTGGTATGTGCCGTCAAGTCGGACCTGACTCATAGTGACCCCTCCTTGGGTTTCCGAGGCAGTATCACTACGGAAGTAGATTGCCCCATCTTCCTTCCGAGGAGTGCCTGGTGCAGAGTAGATGCTAATTTTCTCACTTCCCTTTAACTGGTGAGGAACCTAAAATGAAACAAAAAAAACTATTGTCACTGAGTCCACCCTGACTCAAAGCAACCCTATAGGGCAGAGTAGAAATGCCTCACAGGTTTTCATGGTTGTAATCTTCACAGAAGCAGATTGAGGGAGCTGTTGGCAGGTTGGAACCACCAACCTTTTGGTTAGCAGCAGAGCACTTAAACACTGTACCACAAGAGCTCCAGGTCTAGGTCAATGGCAGTAAGAGACAGTGTTGAGTCTCAAAATGAAGTTATCTGGCCTGCAACACTATACCCTTTTCACTGCCTAGTGCTTGCTCAGCCCTCTAGCCTCAAAATGTGGTCTCTGCCCATGTCATTCCAGTAAAGCATAAGGCAGGAGACCTTACTTTATGATACCCTGCCTAGCCCTGAAACTAGACACAGTATGAGTCCATAAGGAAAGCCTTACAGGCCCAGTCTTCTTTTATTAACATTACTACTAGTAATTGGATAATGTTAATAGAAAATAGTTGCATACAACTTCCTATGCATTCATTTAAGTACTTAACATGTACTGATGATATATATTAATTCATATGATCTCCACAACTTCCCCAAGAGATACATATGGTTATTATCTGCCATTTTTCAAATGAGGAAATTGAGGCACTGAGAGGTTAAATTACTTGTCCATGGTCATACTATTAAGTTATGGAGGCAATATCTTAGCCACAATGCCTGGTGCAGTAATTCTCAGTCTTTACTGTGCATTAAGAATCACCTGGGGAATTATTAAAACAAAGATTGCACATACTTCTTATACTGATGTCTATATCTGGTTTGGAGCCTGGAATATACATTTAAATATACTTTCTGGGTGATTCAGATTAAGTATTGTAAGATGCACTAGGCCTGATGCATCATTTATCAAGAAATAAACTTGGAACAAAGTGCAAAACTCCAGACGGTAAAATAACTACACCAAGGACAGACTCCCTCAGTTGTAATTTGGCAAGTAGAGCCAATGTGAAAGGGCAACTAAAAAGTCCTCAATTTATTCTTTTCCTCTACTTCCATAGTACTGTTTGTTGAATAAGTGAAATATTTGTTGAATAAATGAAGCTGTTCCCAGGACCCTGAAGAGAGTGAAAAGAAGTTTATTTTTAATATAGTTCAAAAACACACCATAATCTAAAAAATAGCTCACAGTATTGAACAACTTCAGCAAATCTTCCACACTACCTACCAAGGTCATAGTTTCAATCTCACCTTCAATTATTGATAGATAGCCTGATAATTTGAGAAGAAAGAAACAGACTTTTTTCAAGATTTGGAAAAGGAAAGTCCTTTTAATAAGAGATTCCATCCTGATTACATAGCTCTTATCAGGAAATCCCTTGAAAGCTGGATTCCAGAAGGCAACTATTAAAAATGCCATTGAAAAACTGGAAATTATCTGCTTACACAGCTTAGAACAGAAACAGGAGGAATTGTGTATTTGGTGCAGAACAAGAACTAAAGTTTTTTTTTTTTTTTTTTTTTTTTTCACAGCAAGACTGGTACAGAAGTTTTGAACTATCTTTGTCCCTATAACTAAACTTCCTTTCTGGGTTTGGCTAGAGGGAAAATACTTAGGAAAGCAGAAAAGAAGGCAGGGGCCTGGTCAATTTTAACTGAGATAGTTAATGTACTATTAATGATGATGTCACCAGCCAAGATTTGCAACAAGAATGATAAACTCATATTATAGAAACAAAGGAGGCTCAAGCTTGTGAACATTTCAGTGAGGAACAGAATTGGGCTAAAGGCAAAGATGTAGCAAAGTGGGAACCCATAGACACTGGATATGGAGTTATTAATCTTTAATGATGACCCAGACATGAAAGTCCAAAACTGCAGAAGGACTAAGTCCTGGCCCAGTACTCCAAAGTAGGTTCTAGTTAGAGCTGGAGAAGCCATGTGGCCAAAAATTCACAATTACCAATGGATTTGCTAATTTGTAAGTTCAAGTTGAAGCTGAAGACAATTAAAACAATTCCATGAGAGCCAAAATATGACCTTGATTATGTCCTTCCTGAATTAAGATACCATCTAAAGAATAGATTTGATGCATTGAACACAATGACCAAAAACCAGAGGAATTGTGGGATGACATCAAGAACATCATCCATGAAGAAAGCAAGAGGTCATTAAAAAGACAAGAAAGGAAGAAAAGACCAAATGGAAGAGACTCTGAAACTTGCCCTTAAATGGAGAGTAGCTAAAGCAAGTGGAAGAAATGACAAGAGAGCTAAACAGAAGATTTCAAAGAGCAGTTCAAGAACATAAAGTCAATTATAATGAATGTGCAAAGACCTGGAGTTAGAAAACAAAAGGGAAGAGCACGCTCAACATTTCTAAAGCTTCAACAACAAAAATGGCCTTCTGCCAATAAAGTTTCAAATGTTGTTCAGCTTTGGACACAGAGCATCTTTGAACTTTAACAAAATCTCATCTGATTTAGGATTAATTATTTCCTAACTTTCTCATTGACTTTGAATTAAAATGATTTAATGACTCTTCCAAATGCAAGATCAATTTTGTGCATCATGGGAAATAAATTTAGATATACCTGTGCTTCCCTATCTTCCCACTCTCTGTCCCTACTCCTTACTGAGTGTTTGATTCCACTCACCAGACTACATGATGGAGGAACACAATTCTGGCTGCCCTTGAAGAAATTACTGTCTCATGAAGACACACAACAGACATTGACAGGATAAGTGAAGGCCAAGTAAAGAAATGACCTTGTTATTTTCTCTCATCTACTTGGCCTGTCACTCAGCCATTGAAACAGGGAAAAGGGACCCTTGCAGGACCCCTTTAGTCACAGAGTCATGCTGGCTCCACTTGATGAACTGGTACTACAAAGTGACTGAACATTGAGGAATTATTTGTCTAATGTCTTTATCAAGTATTAAGCCATAAATTAGGTATAATTATAATCTTTTGTTTCTTATTACATATAGAATCTATAATTTTAATATCATGTTCAGATGAACAATCGAAACTAAATGCGAATATAAGTTTTATCTAGGAATTAATGAAGTGAATACTTTAAACTGTCCTGCAATGGATATGTTTACCTTTGAGGCACTAAAAAAAAAAAAAATGAGTTGTGTTCACCCACCTCCTTGGATCAACAACTCAGTGAAAGAAAATGAATCTATATAAATATATACACATTAATATTTTCTTTCTTCTGAAATATGTATTCATCATATATGTATTCATCAGCTTTCATGTATGCTGTCAGATGTGGAAAATTAGCTTTTGCATTTACTAACTCCTCTGAGGGAAAGAGGTCCCTCATGTGTTTAACAAAAAGAGCTTTATTGTTTATGAGATTGAAAAATAAAGGTTGCCATGGCTTTAAGATCTGGTGATTGGTAATCAGTTTTCATAAATGACCATGAATCACTTTCGTGCTGGCCAGGCTTTGTTTGGAATATGAGATGGCTGTTCTGTCTTACAAGTAAGGAATTATTAATGTGCCCTCCCAGGAGGGTTTCAATTTCATCCGTACAAATAGCTGTATATCTACCAAGTGTATGTTCAGTATGCCTATTTATGAAATTTAAAATTATATGCTTTGTGTAAAACAGAATATATAATAGACTCTGAAATTGAATAAAACTTATTGGACTCATTTTTTATCCTTTGTGACATTTTTCTAGTAAGAGAGTTCAGACAAAAGGCATTGCCACCAAGGAGCCAGGGATGCAAAGTCCTGTCCAATTTAAATAATCACTCCTTTCTGTCATGTTTTACAAAGAGATGTATTCAAACATGCTCTTTGAGCATTTCTATATCCTGTTTTTAGTTTTTACAAATATGAGCAGACAAAGATCCCCTCTACCCTTTTGTATGTTTTTGTTACTTGAAAAAATATAATCTTGGCAATGTCTCATTATAAAAATAAGAAGCCTTCCTTCTAGGATAAATAGGATAAAAGCCTGGCTCATATGTGATCTTAATTTAGTTCATAACTTTGCATTCCTCCTCTTCTCCACAAATAAGGTTATAAGTCAAAGATAATAAGGAGTTCATGGCAAATCTGACCCTATCACTCTTCATTTTAAAACACTTAGTAGTTACCCATATCCAAATGGTCTAAACTTCTGGACATGGCTTACAAATGCTTTTCATGATATGCCCCTTGATTCTATTTCCAAATTCATGTCTCCCAATTTACCTTTATTATTAACTCCTTCTCCCATTCTCCAGACATCCAGGCATACTGAGCTCTTTTAATTTCTGGGGAAAATGAACCATTCTCGCTCTCCTCTCTCTCTCTTGTGTTACATTCCATGTTGTTTGAGCAAACATTCCTTAAACCCTCAAATAGTGGTGCTGGCTGAGGTCCTAAATGCAAGAAAGATATACCAATACAAGTTATATGTGTCTCTTCCTGTCAAAGTGAACTGCTAAGAGGTGCTCAATATATGACCCATTGATATTCTCAAGGAACAGTGCCATCTGAATGATCAACATTGGTCTCTGTTGCTGGAAGGTTGCATAGAGACAGTGAAACATAGTAAGTCAGAATCCTTCCTGATGGACCCATGAAAAGGCTCCCTGTCTGCTACTGTAGTCACTTCATTCTTGTGTCCCGTATGCCAGCACTGAAGTGGATGATGACATCAACTGGCTGAGTCATTTTACTCATTTTGTTTTTTAATACCTCTTCTGAGATGGATGTTCTCTGGTGGGTATACTATGTGCTATAAAAGGTGTCACACTTCACCACCACACAAATTTGTCCATCCACATACCACTTACTCATGATCTTTCAATCTGTTTCTATCTAGGTTCTTGACTGGTGTGCCATGACATTCATAACTGCCCATGAGTTCATATATACTAAACCTTGGGCCATTCCTCTTTTCATATAAAGTGGATGGCCGAGTGTGCTATCTAAAGCTCATAGGATGAAGAGAATTTTCCCTCACTACTGCCTTTAAGGCTACCCTGAGGCTGTAATATAGCTGCCACAAAAGTGGCACTGTTGAGCACAGTTGAGGCTGCAGATTCTGGATTCATGATCATGATTATTTTCCATTTATGAGACTTTCTCCAGCAATATTCATGTTGGGTATGGGCATAAAGAGCTTTATTTCAGGGAACTTTTTACTAAAGGAATTCACAGCATAAACTCAAGAACTAATTATGGAAAGGCACTTGCCAGAGATTCTTTGAGAACCTGTGCCTTGCAGACAGAGACCAGAAGGCATGTCTGCAGAGCAAATAGCCAATTGTTAGAGCATTGGTAAGGATGGTTTGGAAGCTGCGATGCAGAATGACTTTGATAGTAGGCACTCTAGAGGGTAGCACTCTCTGACTTGGGAATTGGCAACTCAGAGCATGATGGCTAAGGAAACACCTGAGGTGTCTGGAGGTGGTATGGTCTTTAAATGCTGCATTTATTATAATGGATCCCTAGGATAAGGAGAAAAATCACACCAATATTATTTTTCAGGAGGTATGACGTGGGATAGCTGCCAGCATATGACTATAAAATTCTTAGTCTTGGGAACATAAATCATTGCAGACCTGACATGGTACCTCCTAGAAGGATGCCAGCCTTGGCCTATGTCATTCAACATGATTCAGCAGTAGGCACAGAAGAGATATTATTGTGGTGGTGTGATCATATTTCTTACCAGAACCTTGCTTTGCTATTTTTTTCTAAGATCATATATTTAAAATCTTATTATTAGAATCAAACATCTAGGAAAATGGTGTTCTTATTCTTGTTGACGTTAACTGACAAGTGGCCAAACTCTAATCAGCAGAGGATAGTAAGTAGGTCCCCGGAGGAGCATCCTGTATGCCTTACTAAGAAAGTACCGTGCAAAGGGCTCAAAGGAGCAGAGGTCAGGGTTCTGAAGTAAGACTCAGATTTAAGTTCTATCTCTGGCACTTATATATCATGGTCATTTTACTTAATCTCTCTGAGTCTCAGCTTCTTCATCTATTTTGTGTTGTTGTTGTTATGTGCCGTCGAGTCGGACCCGACTCATAGCGACCCCTTCTTGGGTTTCCAAGGCAGTATCACTACAGAAGTAGATTGCCCCATCTTCCTTCTGGGGAGTGGCTGGTGGGTTTGAACCGCCAGCCTTCTGGTTGGATAATCGTAACTAGTTCATAGGAATATCATCAGAATTAAAAGAGACAGTGCAAGTAACAATACAAGATACCAGTTAAATTTGAATTTCAGAAAAACAATAAGTACATTTTCTTAGTCAAAAGTGTGTCCTAAATATTGCATGGTTCAATGTCTGGCAATGCTGTGAGTGAGACCTCCAGGCCCGTGTACCAGGCCATTGACTGTCTACACAAATCAAGGCAGAGATATTAACCTGAGGGTATCTGTGAGGAATTCACTGTTTTGCAGCAGCTAAATATTGTCAGACACCAGGGGTCTAGAAGTGTATGTGTGTGTATGTGAGAGAGAAAGAGTATCTATGAGAGAAGAATCTTGTATGTGTGTGTGTGTGTCACAGCAAGACAATCAAGTATGTGTATGTGTGTTTCCATGAATGTTTGTAATTGCCTTTCAGGAAGAAAGTCTATGTGGTTTGGACTTAGGGGTTACAAGAGTCTATGTCTGCAGACAAAGGTTACAGAGGCAAATGAAGAGAAAGAGAGAGAGGAGAACTTGCCATTTCATGAACATGATGTAAAATGTATATGTATGACTGGAACCTGCAGATATTAAGACAATTTTTCTAGGGGTCTGCCTATCTAGTTTTATCTCATGTGGGCACCAGAATAATTTCTTAACTGAGTGAAGATTATCTATGCTCACCCAGTATTTATGTATAGTCACACATGCACAAGTATTAATTTATGAGTTAATTAACAAAACAAAAAAAAAACTGTTGGGAATAACTACATATCACTGTGGAATGATAATTACATGTAACATTGTTTCACAAACAGAAATAATGTACAACTAAAATATTTCTCCATGAAGGGTAAATATTAACTCCCATGTCCTCCTCACTCAGGCTCTGGTGACACCCCTCAAAAAGTGCGGCTGAGAAAATCCCATTTTTTTCTCACTTGTTCTGCCCCTCTTTACTTCTCTTTGAACTTGTTTTATGTGTCCCACACCATCTTGCCTTATATTCATCTGTTCTAAGTGTAGTTTTAGAGTCTGAATGCAAAAATTACATCATTCTTTGTCTTTGTGTTTGCAAATATTTTACATTCTACAGGAAATGAACTCCACAATAAGAATGAGTGTACCTTTGCTCACTGACCTATATCTGGTTTGGGACCATATGGCCCTGTGACTTTCTCTCTAACCTGAGGCTGTGGTGAAGAAGAAGACAAGATCAGCTCCCTCCACTGGACAGGTCATTTCCTGATTAGGATCCAGACAGAAAACAGGGCTCCCATAGCACAGCACAAGAAGACTTCCTGTATGACATAGTTAAGCTTCAACCTAACAGCAGCATTTTAGGAATACAATGACTCACAGCTTACTATAGTTTAGGATATGTTGTATGAATATGCAAGAGAGAGAAATTTGTGCTAGGTGGAAGCTTGTGGATAGGCTATTCCATTAAATGTAATATCTACTCCCTCCAGATTCATTCTAGCTTCTTATCATCTACAATGTGTCTAGTTCCATTCTGGGAAATTGGGCAGGATCTAGACCCAATCTAAAAGGAGTATGTGTCGTCAAAGTGTTTTGAGTGAATGTAAAATCCACTTAAAAGGAAAATTAATAATATGTTATAATGAATAACAACAAATGAAATGCATGGAGTCTGTTCTTATTAAGAGCTGTCAAGTCTATTTTGACTCACAGTAAGCTGATGTAGAAGAGAATGAAACTCTGCCCAGTCTGGTATGGAGTCTAAGACTTGTTAAAATTCAGAAAAATAAGATCCCTATGGGTGGAATAGTCATGGAAGACTTCCAAGAGGAGATAGAATTAGAGCTGGGCATTGAAATATAAGATTTAGACAGTAGAGAAGCATAGTAAGAATATTACCTGTAATTTTTTTTTCTTTTCTCTTTTTAGTAAACACACAATAAATCAGTGCTTTGAGAATATTGGCTTTGTGAGCAGAAAAGATTTGAAGGGATGGAAAAGAAAATTAGGGTGTTGTCATGAGGTGGTAGAAACAAAAGAAAAAGAGTAAAATAAATAAATATAGACAAGGACTGTGATGGAAGAATTGGCATGACCTAGAAACAATTTTAATGAAATAGAGAAAGACTTTGAGCCAGGATGTTCAGCATGATAACAGTGCTTTTGACTGAAAATGTAAGATTAGGAGGAATGATAATAAATTGAGATTAATATTGAGTTTGCTGAAATGACTATGACTGTACATCCCAATGAATGTATTCTGATTGTCCTAGTAGTAAGAGTCTGGAGCCCAGGTCAGAGAAGGGTATAGGGTGGACAGATTTGACAATAAATATTAAAAACAGAAAATCTTTAGAAGAAGACAACATACTTCTAAGGAAAAGAAAGTAGACATTGGATAACAGACCCTTGAGAGCTGGGGTTTGAGGAATACCCACATAGGAGCCCGAGGGGGAAGACAGAAGACACAGTTCAGGAGGGAGGAACGGAATGTAATCAATGTCTCCTGAGCACCAAGGGAGGAGAATTTTAAGTAGAAGGCTTGTCAGTGAAGCAAACCGACCACAGTTCCCATGAGCCATTTTGTACAAGTACTACACTGATACTCAATTTTTCCCAATTAATTTTTTAATGTTTTTCCCTTCATTATTTATGAGAAATGTTGTTGCCTCAGCTTTGATTCTGTCTTCCCTCAAGTTTAGAGCTTTTTCCTTTACATACACAAGAAGAGAGAAAATGTGTCTTTGCTGAGGAAGGCTCTGAAGAATTTTTGGAGATAAAAATCTTTTCAGGGTGAATTTTCCTGGCTACTGATATTTCATATCAAGATATCTCATTGTTATACATGAATTTGAGGACTCAGGACACAGCCAAAAGCTTGTGCCCAGGACAAAATCTCCAAAGGCACATGTGGATTTTTATCCATCAGCAGGGGTCATAAATAAGTCCAACTGGTAGCACCACAAAACTGTGGCTCCAATTTGAAATACAAAATGTCCACGTACTTGAACTGGTAGCTCACGTTTAATAAAATAATGCATAGGTAGCACAGTGGTTAAGACACTTGCCTGCTAACCAGACGGCTGGTGGTTCAAACCC
>NW_006921645.1:5087519-5089967 GCF_000298275.1 Orycteropus afer afer | reverse complement strand
AAAAAAAAAAAAAAAAATTGTCCTTGAGTTGATCCCAACTTTATAACTCATGGCAGTCCCATGTGCCACAGCAGAACTGTGCTTCAGAGTTTCCAGTGATGTGAACTTTCAGAAGTAGACTACCAAGCCTATGTTCTGAGGAGACTCTGGGTGGTTGAAATGCCAACCTTTGGTTAGTGGCTGAGAGCTTAACTGTTTGTCCCACCCAGGGACTGTTATCAAAACTCACACTGCCATCAAAACCCATGTGCCTCACATCCAGATTATCCTTGTTTGCTCAGCCTCCAGCTCCCTGTCTTTCCTAGAGCTGTGCTCTCCAAAACCCCATTCCAGGTGATCATGGTCTAGGGCTTTTCAACAGCTTCTTTCACCTTAAACCAAAAAGAAACCAAACTCACTGCCGTCAAGTTGGATCCGACTCATAGTAACCCCTCCTTGGGTTCCACCTTCTTGCCTTACCTAAAATGTGGCTTTCTGTTTTCTTTTTCCTTTTTATATTGTGAAGAAAATACACTAAACAATACATGATCTCAACAATTTCCAAATGTACAATTCCGTGACAATGATTACAGTTTTCAAAGTTGTGTACCCATTCTCACCAATTTTTTTTTTCTTTTTTTAACTTTTTATTGTAATTTGGGTGAACAAATGTTTTCCCGTTCATACAAAATGTGGTTTCTTGTGAGGGTGGTGAGTCTTCATCTCTTGTACTTTGGTCATATTATCAGGAGGGATTAGTCCCTAGAGAAGGACATCATGCTTGATAAAGCGGAGCACCAGTGGAACAAAGAAAGAGCCTCATGAGAGACTGATACAGTGACTGAAACAATGGGCTCAAACATAGCAATGATTATGAGGATGGCACAGGACTGGGTAGTGTTTCATTCCATTGTACATAGGATCACTATGGATTGGAACCAACTTGACAGCACCCGATAACAACAACTGCCTCTTAAACTGTGAGAAAATAAATTTCTGTTTCATTTAAAAAAAAAAAAAATGGCTTCTTCTTGAGGAATAATTTTTCCTTCCCTCTCATTTGAGACAAGTCATTCCCATACAACCTCTTCTAGCTGTTCAATACTATTTCAGATTGTTTCTCCTATTATTTAAAATAAAAACCTCTCTGCTCATTTTAGGATTGTGTTATTCCATTTACATAACATTTTCTGTCCCTCATCACTATCATCCACACATTTCCATACAGCTTCTTATTCATAAAGAATTACAGCAGCTGGCCCATAGCTTTCTTCCTCACCCAGAGTCTTCCTAGACTCATGTGGATGCCCTTCCAACACTGTGCCTGCTGAGATCTTTTTCGCCCCATATTTCTTCTCCATTTCTCTTCAGCTATTTCCACATCATGGAGAATTTATTATTGGAAGAAACACTCCTGAAATAAAAAATAAATTAGACCTTGTCTTTCTGAAATAAACAATAAATTAGACTCTTCTTTGCACCACACCTACCTATAGCAAATCTTCAATCCTGTGTGGACTTCTAGTCAAGCACTTTTTTCCTCATGAGGCCTCACCTATTTTCACTTTCTTCCCTGTCCAGTTTAGACTCCACCATCCTCATTTAATGCCTTTCTTGTCAATGTGGTCAGTTCTCTTTGCAATAAATATCACCGTTTGGACTACCATTACCTCTTTTCCAGACTACTCAAACAGCTACCTAACTGACTTCCTTACTTCCAACCTACTCTTCAAGTGATCTTCCTTAAGTGAAAGTCTAATCACATAACTTCCCTGCTTTAAACGTTTCAGAATTACTTACAAGGAACCTGATATCTAGGCATTGCTTTCATATCAAGTCTCATCTCCAATTCCCCTTCACTAACCTCTGCTCCCATTCTTCTACTAAACTCAAATACTTTCAGTTCCAGAAATACATATCTCTTTCCTTCTTTTCCTTTCCATTCTCTTCCTTCTCTTCTGTACATTCTTTTACTAGTTTCTCTTCCCTTTCCTTGTCTTGTTTCTTCTTTCCTCTTCTGTTCTCTCTCCTACTCTTCTACCTCATCTATCTATCTATCTATCTATCTATCTATCTATCTATCATCTATCTATCTATCTATATCTATCTATCTATTCATCTATTTAATCTCTATGTCCATCTCCATCTCCAGGCTATTCTACATCTACATGACAGTATCTCTTCTAAAATGGTTTCTTCACTCCTTACGTCCTCTGACTCCTCCTATTTATCTTTAACACATCAGCTCCTTTAGAAAGCCTTTCCTGACCCCTAAGCCAAGATAACTTCACATATATTACTTTGTTGTTGTTGTTGTTAAGTGCCGTCGAGTCGTTTCCGACTCATAGCGACCCCATGCACAGCAGAACAAAACACTGCCCGATCCCGCACCAGCCCCACAATCCATGCTATACTCGAGCCCATCATCGCAGCCACTGTATCAATCCATCTCGTTGAAGGCCTCCCCCT
>NW_006921645.1:5071483-5085909 GCF_000298275.1 Orycteropus afer afer | reverse complement strand
TTACCTTTCCATTTCTTCCGTTTGCTTTAGCGATTCTCCGCTCAAGGGCAAGGTTCAGAGTCTCTTCTGTCATCCACTTTGGTCTTCTCTTCTTTTCTCTATATATATTACTTTAGAATCCAAAAAATACTTATTTTCCAATAAATATCTCTGTTTTGGGCTACCATCACTTTCTTTCTGGACTATTGAAAACTACCTAAATGATCTTCTTGCTTCCATGGAGTCTCCAATCTACTCTCCCTTCACTAAAAGTTCCTTTTATCTGAATAAGAATTTTTGCAATGCCTTTCCACTGCTATTTCCACAAGCGATGGATCACTGATCATCTTTTCTGCTCTTACCTTATGCCATACACTCTGACCCTGGCAATCAGGCTCCTTCACAGTCTAGTGTCACGCCAACTCTCACCTCATACCAGATCTCTTTTGTAAGCTACCAAAAACCAAACCAAACTCACTTCCATCAAGTTGGTCCTGACTCACAGTGACCCCTCCTTGGGTTTCCAAGGCAGTATCACTATGGAAGTAGATTTCCCAATCTTCTTCTGAGGGGTGGCTGGTGGGTTTGAATCCCCAGCTTTCTGGTTAGCAATCAAATCAAGGCTACAAAGATGATATATATTTTTTATTTATGAGATCATCTCTCCTCTCCAGTCACAACACACTCCTCGATATTTCTCAGTACACCAAGTTCTTTCATCCTTTGCATCTCCATATATTTTAGCTTTTGCTTTGAAATATACACCCCCACTTGGTACTTGGTGGCATCCACCTCAGCATTTAAGAATCTACTCAGATGTCACCTTTCATATGAGCCCAGATACTTCGTCTGTACTTTCTCAGCATTCTGCCAAAACTCTCAACAGACAAGGCACTATAATTTCCAGTTTATGTCTGTCTCACACCAAGACAATGATATCAATGGGAAAAATACATATATTTATCTTTGGTCTTATTAGGCATTGTGTGTAAAAGGAAGGGAGGAATAATTTCAATACTCATTAGACAAATGCAGTCTGGTTCAAAAATTTCTCCCTGAGTCCCATAATTTTTGTTACTTTCCCAAATTCAGCTACAGTTTCCAAACAATCACACTTGTCAGTGAATTGCCCATTACAATGTATGTACCATATATTTTCCTTCTAACTAGTCAGTATTTATAGACAGAACTGTCTAGGCCATATTGTTTATGATTTCATGAGACAAGAATTTGCTAAAGGCAAGGTTTGTTGTATTCATCATATATTTCCATTTTTCACAGGACGATGATGATACAATTCACTTCTGGAACAAACCACAAACCTAAGTAAGAATTTATTGGAATAAAATTTTTGTTTTATATGTTTATTATTTCTTCACCCAAATCTACTATCAATTGAATGAAAAGTATAAAAATAAAAAATAAACAGCAAAAAAATATTTGGATTTTTCTCTCAAACTCAAAACTCACTGCCATCGAGTTGGATCCAACTGATAGTGACCCCTCCTTGGGTTTCCAAGGTGATTCACTACGGAAGTAGATTGCCCAAACTTCCTTCAGAGGAGTGGCTGGGGATTTGAACCACCAGCCTTTTGGTTAGCATCAAATGCCTTAGGCACTACACCACCAGAGCTCCCAGAATTTTACTCTAGAATTTGATTACTGACTCTAACTTTCTGGGAAATGGTGTCATTTCACTAAAATACTAAAGCCTTTGGATTGCTATTTACTGAGCCTCAAAACATCATATTTCTAGGTTGTATTTTTTTTCTGTCTCACTGTCATTTTAAGTAAAATTAGTTCCCTAAAAATTACATCCCATCCTGAGTAGTAGCCACATATATATAGTAAATGGATCTAAGTTGACTCCTGCCCTTTGACTTCTACATTGAGTGCATAAAATATTGAGGGATTGAAGATGAGATGAATATCCTTATAGGATTCTGCTTTACATTTTCCAGAATTGATCAGAAGGTACAAGGCAATAAGTATTTATTCTTCAATCAATAATATGTATTGAGTTCTTACTAAGCACCCAAACATGTCTGTAAGCTTTGAAGATGTGGCAGTGAAGAAGATAGACACCACACCCCTCACAGAGCTTCGATTCAAATAGGGTAGAGGTAAGAGGTAATTAAATAAGAAAACACAATGCAGTGTGATAACTATTATTATAGAAAAAGTACTGAAAAAGGTCTCTTTAAAGTTTTCAAAAAATAAAATGTCACCTTAATGACTAATGGGATACTGTCCTAAGCCATGGTCTTTTCAATCACATCATATGAAAGTGAAAGCTGAACAATGAATAAAAAAGACAGGAGAACTGATACATTTGAAGTGTTGTGTTGGCCAAGAATGTGGACCATGGACTCTCAGAAGAACAAATAAACTAATCTTAGGGGAGAAAAAAAAAAAAAAAAAGCAGAGATGCTCCTTAAAAGTGAGGATAGCGAGACTTCTCTCTTGCTTTGGATACGTCATCAGGAAAGATCAAATGCTAGAGAAGGACATCCTATTTGGTGAAGCAGAGGTTTTCTTCAGTGAAAATGATTAAAACCTTCAGTGAGATGGATTAATATAATAGCCTCAACAATGGGCTCAAACATATACAAGTTATAGATATGGTATAGAAGCAGGCAACATTTTGTTCTGTTATACTGTACATAAGGTCACCATGAGTCGAAACCAACTCAATGGCAACTAACAGAAACAACACAGGTTTCATAGTAGCCCTCCTGAAACTTGTAGTCTACTGGGAACCAGTTTCCAGCCTTGTGGCAACACAGAATTCCAGAGTTTACTTAAGGATTCTGGTACAACATCGTGGGATAAAGTACACTACAATCAACTGACTGCTAGCCAGAAGGTTGCTGGTTCAAACCCACCAGGCACTCCTTTGAAGGAAGGTTGGAAAGTCTACATCTGTAGTGATACTACCTCAGAAACCCAAGGACGGCTTGCTGAGTCAGGTTCGACTCAACAGCAAATAACAACAACAACAACACACTCAATTGGAGCAGCAAGAGGATCCAGCTTCAGGCCATTATTTTCATTTGCCATTAACAACTGTGACACAGATACAGCTGGTATAACTCATTTATTGGAGTATAGAGAGATTTGTTGTTCAAGCCTGTCAGGTGGGAAAACAGAAATAAGAGTTGAACATTCTATGCTCTTAAATCAATTAGACATCAATAGTTATTTTAAATTTTCTTAGGAGAAAAAAGAGCACAAGTAACTATTTAGACCCTATAACGTCTGATACATAGTATGTGCTCAAAGATAATTATTGAATAAACAAGTGAATAAATGGAGAGGTCAAGGAAAAGGTAGTGTCTTTGGGTTACTGATGGCAATGCCTGGGGTCAAACTCAGTACTATATAATGTTTTGGCTCAGAATACAGCAGAGCAGTAAGTGTTGAGCTCTTGGGGCAAGTGGGGACATCTAATGAAGGGTAAATGGCCCCATCAGAGCAGCTGCAGGTCAAAAGCAGTATTTCACCTTTATGCCCCCTTAGAGACAAGGTGCACTGCACTTGAGAGATCAGTGGAGTCATCAGTTGTGCTCACAAAAAATATGTCCCAAGCAACTCATATTTGTCTTTCTTATATATTATTGAATTTGCATTCAAATTTAATTTCACCAAAACAAAGATGCCTTAGAATCCCAAAAAGGACCCATTTCCAGTGCAAATATCTGAGAAACCTACCAGTACTAGATACTTTTTAGAATGTCCGTATTAGCAAGGCCCTCAGTATTAAGCTGTTTACAAGAGATCTGAGATTTGTAATTTCTAGACTTTACTTGGTAAAAGGATCTGTGTCTTTGCCAAACAATTTAACAAGTCTTTGCAGCAGTTCAATCTGTTGTGGGTTATGTTTAATAAGGCATGTGCTTCCAGAGCTATCCCCACCAGGCTGATTGGAGTTTGCCACCTGCTGGGAGGTGCAATTACTCTTCCCAATGAGAGAGAGATAGATGATGCTCTGCACAAAGGATGAGATTCTGCTTCTTACAGGACATTCTGAAAGATGATTCCATGAGGCTGCAACCAAGAATACAGGGCTATTGAAAAACTCAGTTGAGAAGGATAGAAAAATGGACTACATCCCCAGTGTTATCAGAATATCCTTTTCTGAAGCCCAGTGAAAAGTGAAGCGCCACTAGCTTCAGATGTTCAAGACATCATTTGGTTTAGTCTGAATCTCTAAAAAAATACTTTAAAAAATAACTTTATCTCAGCTTTGTAGGTGAGGTGGAACAGGTAAAGAGAGAACAAGTGCATTGTCCATGGCTAGACTGCAAATGAACAAAATGTTTGCATCTAAAAACCAAGTCTCTTACCTGCAAATGCCCTTCCCAGAGCTCTCAAACTTTTCTACCTGCTATTCTAAGGTGTGGGAGCTCTGGTAGCATAGTGGCTAAGACACTTGCCTGCTAACCAGACGGCTGGCGGCCACTCCTCGGAAGGAAGGTTGGGCAATCCTACTTCCGTAGTGATACTGCCTTGGAAACCCAAGGAGGGGTCGCTATGAGTCGGGTTTGACTCGACGGCACATAACAACAACAACAACAATTCTAAGGTGTCATTAAGTCAGCTCCAACTCATGGTGGCATTATGTACAAAACAACAAAACACTGCCTGGTACTGCTCCATCCTCACAATCCTTGTTACACTTGAGCCCATTGTTGCAGCCACTGTGTCAATCCATCTCATTGATAGTCTTCCCCTTTTTCACTGACATGCTACTCTACCAAGCATGATATCCTTCTAAAGTAGGTGAGATGAAGTCTGGCTATTCTTGCTTTTAAAGAGCATTCTGACTACATCTTCCAAGACAGATTTCTTTGTTCTTCTGGCACTCCACAGTATTTTAAGTATTCTTTTCCAACACTACAATTCAAATGCATCAGTTCTTCCATCTTCCTTTTTAACTGTCCAGCTTCCACAGGCATATTCTCAAAATTCACTGCCATCGAGTTGTTTCTGACTCCTAATGACCACCCATTGGGTTTCCAAGGCTGTAAATATTTACGGAAGTAGATTGTCTCATCTTTCTCCCATGGAACATTTGGTGGCTTTGAACCACTCAGGGCTATGGGCACCTGAGTTTGAGAAACATGTCCTGCTTCATGAGAATACACTCACAGATTCTCTGGCTTTTCTTTATTCCATGCTGTATAAGTCTCATCATACAAATGTCATTTTTCTCTGTGAGTCACCAAGATTCATCTCCTGAATTGAATTCACAATGGAACAAGACCAAAGTAGAATCACTGTCTTTTTTCAATCTTCCTTTTTAATCTCAACATCAACCTCACAACTCCTCCACCCGACCCTAAGCCATACATCTCTGGGTTGTCAATAAAGAGGATGAAAGAGTAATAATTTCCTGCAGTATTTATCCAAGTAAATTGGCTCCTCATCTTCCAAATCAGAACTTCAGAAGTATAATAGGAAGGAAATCTCATAATAACTATGAGTTGTTTAGGAACACAGAACAAGGAATCTAGAAAATATCCCAGTTCCATTTGCTAATTCTGAGCCTCTTCTGGGAAAAATAATATTAGGATGAGTCATATTCATTTCCCTAATGCCAATGCACCTGTCTTTTCTCATGTATTTTTGGTACAAATCATACCAGGCAACTAAATAGAGAATGATTTGGGTACAAATATTGGTTTGGAACAACAACAAAAAAAAAAAAAACACTGATAAGCCAGTTCATAAATGTCTCTTCCATTCCATATCTTATGTTAAGCCCTAAGAGATATTACTCTAATTTTTAAATGTTGTGGTATCTTGCAGACACCACACACCAGCCTCTATAAAGTCAGGTGGTGACACAGCCTCTGCTGGAGCATCCCAGGACATAGCACTTCACTGTTTCTGCTAGATCTGGAGCTGCCCAGAGAAGACTGTGGCTGCCATCCAGCTGCATTATCATTCTTCTAGTTGCAACTATACAGCATATATATATATATATATATATATATATATATATATATATAATTTCATTTTGAATTGTTTCCTTTAAAATGGCAACATTTACTTGGTTTGTGCTTTCTTTTATGACTGATGAGTAACTGAGTTTTATGTTGTATCTATTACTAACATACTTGGATCTCATAGAGGAATTTATGTGTGTTTCTTAAGTTTAATAAAATATTATGCATATGCTTTTTATGTTTTGGGGGCAAGATTCCCATTAAATTCCCTTGGTGCAGTTTATGCATTTTTTATTCTCTATTCTAATATAGGTTTTACTCTCTGGGATTTCTATTAGTAATGCTGGAAGACTTGGAGCAAGCTTTTAAAGTATAAGTTGTTATTTAAACTCTCCCACAATGCATAATTAAATACACGGTGGTAAAGGATGATGCAGTACATTTAACAGATGAGGCCACTTACAGTGGCAACTTAGAGGAAAAGGCTTGAAATTCTAACACTGGTGTTTGGCCCTTAGAAGGTCAGCATTTATCACAATGCTCGTGAGATTACATAACTTAATAAAGGAGGCCGTGATTATGAAGCTGTCCACCCAATGGTCCCAGTCCAAAATTAAGAAAAAGTAATATTCTAAAGAACATGGGGGAAGCAACAAAGCTCCCATAGACTAGAATATGGTTGGTTATGTTCCAAACCATCCTATAAGCTGCATCCCCCTGATTTTGAAGAGAAGGGGCTTTCTCTTCTAGGCTCCTTCCCACCAATCTGCCTTTCCCTTGTCTCATCCAGGAGGCCTTTTTACTACCCAGATATCCAGTACACACCCTTGCTGTTGCTATGGCTGCCCATCCATTGTTACTGCAGTTGGATGGGTCCATATCCCCAAATAGCACCTCCTTCCACTCTCTCCCATTTTGTACCAAAGACACAGGAAAAAAAAAAAAAAATCCCTCCCACTCTGATCCATGTAGTCTTTAACAGTGAACATCTCATGTTCTTCTTCTGAAAAGGCTTCTCCAGATACCACAGTCCAAGCTCATATCAACTTCCACAATTATGCAAGAAATACCTTCTCCACCAGCTCTTGTTTTATATGCCAGGGCTGCACAGAGTAATAAGAGTTGTTACCTTGGAAAAGAAATGTGACATAAGCAGATCACTTCAATGCAGCTTCATAGGTATTAGGAGGTATATGGTACTGGAACATTGGAATCAGGTTACTAATGTAGGCTTGGAATTCAGAAGTGATATTCTGGAGAATACAATACAGGTATTGAGTCTTGAAGGAATTTAGGAATGTTCATGAGGGAAATGGAAGGCTTCCTTAACTCTCTCATATGGTACCATTGTGAGCTTCCAATTTGCTTTTCCAAACATAACCCAATGACATAAAATCCAATTCTAAAGCCACAAGCACAGTGTCCTGGTTCCTGTAGTCCTGAATGGTCAGGACCACCCCAGAACACAATCCATGGACTTGTTTGCTTGATGAAGCATGTACCCACACGCTTCTCCTGTGCTCCATCCACATGGTCCTGATGCTCAGTCTCCAGTATCTCTCAAGGGCACCATGTTCCTTCGATGCTGCAAGTAATAAAGCTTAGAAAATGACTTCTCCTTTCACTGTGGAGGCAGGGATAATGGTCAAACATTTAGCCACCTGAGAAGAATCTCTAGAAAGAAAAAGTAAACTATACTCGTGAGCTGTGATTGTGAGAGGGAAATTTTCCAATCTTTGGTGAATGGTTACTGCACTCAATTTAGATTTCCAATTCCATTATCTACCTGTGTGGGAAAACAGAGAAAGAGCTTCAGTTTCCAGGTTTATAAATGTCAAAATGGGATACTCTCACTGAAATTGTGGTGAGCATTTATGTGTTCATTAAATGTGATTGCTGCAATAATTATATATACCTCACTCCTTTAACCATTTAAGAGAAAACTTACACTTCAACAAAACCCTGCAGAACAGCATTAAGACCCAGTTTTGTGTGTGTGTGTGTTTTTTTTTTTCCCCCTTCTCCTTTCTAGCAAATCAATTATGGTGCTGGAGTGGGTGAAACATCCCAAGGAATAGTCTATAAGATCACATAGTAATTGGGCCGATTTACAGAAAGTAACTGAGAAATGCCTAAAATTGTCATTTCTCCTGGTTAGGGCAGAATAGGAAAGAATATGATTAATAAATAGCTTAAGCAGCAAACAGAAGACACTTACAATGCAAGAATTCTCTGGGGAGATGAGGTATTAAAAAAATCATTACGATAAAGTACAGGCAGGCATTTCCCTAAAAGAGGTTGAAACTCCTCTTCAAAACATTGAATTAAAGGGATATTGGGGATGGGGTGGGTTATTAAGATCTTTAAATGACCATTCCATTATAAGGCCAAATTCTGAGTATTTTATGGTGTGCTGCAATCAAGGGGAATTTTTCAGGATGGATAAAAATTCATGAGCCTACAGCCAGGATCAGATCTTTGACCTCTCCTCCCAGCTTCTGTCTAGCAAACAGAGGTTGGGCTTTGTCTCAGAAGATTTTCTTGGGCTTTGTCTCAGTAGCCTGTCACTTAATCCTTACTCTTCTATTCCATAACCCAGTATGGTGAATGGAAATCAGTTTTGAGGGTGGTGGATAGTGAGAACTCCCTAATGTTGCACTGAAGTCAACCACCCTCGTTGGAACCTTAAGCTCCCAAGGTAACATATACCTATGTCATATGGATGCCATTCTTTAGGCAAAAGAATGAGAGCTTTCAAAGGGTAGACCTCTTGTATTTAGAAACTGAGCTCTTCCAATGGCATTATATTGACAAGGAACTTCCAGAAATTCAAGCTGGATTCAGAAGAGGACATAGAATGAGGGATATCATTGATGATATCAGATGGATATTCACTGAAAGCAAAGAATACCAGAAAGATATTTGCCTGTCTTTTACTGACTATGAAAAGGAATTTGACTGTGTGGATCATAGCAATGTGGATAACATTGTGAATAATGGAAATCCCAGAAGACTTAATTGTGCTCATAAGGAACCTGTACATAAATCAAGAGGCAGGCATTTAAACAGAACAGGATACTTAATGGTTTAAAATCAGGAACGGTGTGGATCAGGGTTGTCTCCTTTCACCATACTTGTTCAGTCTGTGTGTTAAGCAAATAATCCAGCAAATATGCAGACTATATGAAGAAGAATGCATAATTGGGATTGGGGGAAGACCCACTAATAACTTGCGATATGTAGATGACATAACCTTGCTTGCTGAAAGTGAAGATGACTTGAAGCACTTACTAATGAAGATAAAAGACCAAACTCTTCAGTATGCATTAAACCTCAATGTAAAGAAAACAATCCTCAAAATTGGACCAATAAGCAACATCATGGTAAATGTAGAAAGGATTGAAGTTATCAGGGAATTAATTTATTTGGATCCACAATCAATATCTATGCAAGCAGCAGTCAAGAAATCAGACAACTTATTGCATATGGCAAATCTGCTGCAAAAGGCCTCTTTAAAGTGTTAAAGAGCAAATATGTTACTTTGAAGACTAAAGTGCCCTTGATCCAAGCCATGGTATTTTCTATTGCTTCCTGTGCATGTAAAACCTGGACAACGAATAAAGAAGACCAAAGAAAAGTTGATGCCTTTAAATTGTGATATTGGTGAAGAATACCGAAAATACTATTGACTGCCAGAAGAATGAACAAATCTGCCCTGGGTGAAGTGCATCTGGAGAAGGATATCATGCTTGGTAAAGTAGAGGGCCAGCAAAAAAGGGGAAGACCCTCAACAAGATGGATTGACACAGTGGCTACAATGATGGGCTCAGGCATAGCAAGGATTGTGAAGATGGGGCAGTACCAGGCAGTGTTTCTTTATGTTGTATATAAGGTTCCTATGAATCAGAGCCAACAATTTCACTTAACAACAGCAATGGTTTTAGCTGAATTCCCTAGGTAGTACAATTAATGAGTTAATGCACTCAATTGCAAACTGAAAGTTGGAAGTTCAAGTCCACCCAGCAGCATCTCAAAACACAGGCCTGGAGTCTAGCTCTGAAAAACCAGTCTTAAAAACCCTACCCTATGGTGTCACCTAGGAAGCAGCAATGAGTTGGAGTCAATTTGGCAGGAACTGGTGGTAAAATAGACCTTGGTTAAATCACGGAGTTCACAGATAAGTTTATCTTGCGCCTCCATCAGCTACTCTTTCCAACTCTTTCAAACCATATCTGTAGGAGATATGTGGTGATTTTCACTCACTAACTAACATGATTTCCCCCTTTTTCTGGTAACAGTAATCCCCTTCCTTTGAAGGACTCTCTCTCCCCCATTCCAGATGGCTCTGCAGGAACTCTCAAGTATAGTGCTTTCCCACCTGTCTTTGTCCCCAGCCACAAAGAGAATCACACAACACAAGTATCATCTATCCCTGGAGTCATAGTGACTATCTCAAGGATGACATCATAACCCAAGTCACACCAACCAGAACATTTCCATGAAGTTTTATATTTTGGTGTCTCTTATAAAATGAGTTACAAAGCATGGATGATGGAAGCTTGGGAGTGACGGCAGTCTTTCCCACCTTCACCGCCACCACACTCACATCCAATGTCAAATGGCTGAAACCTGTACCAAGTTGAAGAGAAAGAGTCCTGACTGATGACCCCTCCTCCCTACTCCTCTAGCCCCATCCCACATTATGCTCTTCTCCAAGATTTGCTTTCAGATCACTGTCAAATAATCCCCACCTCCCATTGTCATCATGTCATTCAGACTCATATTGACCCTTTATGACAAAGTAGAACTGCCCCACATTCAAACATTGTGATTTTTATGGAAGCAGACTGCCACATCGTTGTCCTGTGGTGCAGCTAGTGGTTTCAAACTCCCAACCTTTTAGTTAGCAGCCAAATGCTTGCCATTACACTGCTAGGACATCAAATCCTCACTTGGTTTACCCAACTATTTAGAACTGTAATTGCCCTAACCAGAATCAGCTCTGGGCCCATACTCTAAAAGATATTATGGGCAAAGGAAGGTGGAAATTGTAGTGATATTAGAAACCATGCAATTTGAGAAATAATCCCAAATATGGGGGATATTCACTCCAACGGATAGAATAACCTGGAATGTCAACTGTGAATTTCTTCAGGACTATAATTTTCTATAGGTTTATAAAAATAGGAGAAAGACCAATATAAGTAAGTACAAAGAGAGAATATTTATAATAACATAAGGTAGAGAGATTTAGCAGTCATAGTATCCTAAGGACTTTCGTGAAAGATTATGAGCTCCATGTTGATTGAGTGTTCAAGCATATGCTGGACCCATACTGGACATTAGCAAGGATATCTTTGGAGCGACTTTTACATTGGGTTATAAGAAGAAATGGTTGATCATAGATTCAGAAATTTTAGGAAGAATCATAGTAATGGCTCCTAAGAGTGGCATACTTCTACATGACAAGAACATTTTTTTTTTCTTAATTTATTGTGATTTGGGTGAAAGTTTACAGAGAAAATTGATTTTCCATACAGTAGCTCACATACACTTTGTCTCATGATGTTGAGTACAATTTACAACGATGCACTTTGTCTCATGGTATTGAGTACAATTTACAACAATGCAACAGCTCCCCTCCCACTTCCTCCCCATCGTTACCTCTTTCCCGAGTCCTTTCTTCCATGCACTCCTGCCCCCTAAACTATGTCCCTGTGCATACCACAGTCCTTCTATTCTCCCATGATTGTTCTCTCCAAGGAGTGTATCTACCTAATGTAAATGTTCAGCTCATATGCCAGTCTTTTGTTTGGCTGGAAGCCGTATGTGTGGTGTTTCAATCCCAGACCTGAAAGGCAGCTAGGGGACATAGTCTCAGTGGTTCCTTCAGGCCCTATAAGACCAGCAAATCTGGTCTTTTTTTTTTTTTTTTTCCAATTGATTCTGAATTTTGTTCCACATTGTTCTCCAACTCTATCCAGGATCTCCAACCTAGATTCCACTCCAAGTGGTTGACAGTAGTAGCTGGACACCATCTAGTTCTTCTGGTCTCCTAGTCATATAGGCTGAGGATCACATGGTGTACAAGTCACTTGGACTAACTGTTTCTATGAATCTTTGATTTTCTTCATTCTTTTTTGCTCTGGATGCAGAGAGACCCATTGTTGCAACTAGAAGGCTGCTTGCAAGCTTTTTAGATCCCAGTCGCTACTCGTCAAAGCAGGATGTGGAACAATGTTTTGTGTAGTATATTATGCCAATTGAGCTTGATGTCCCCTGCGACTATGGTCCTGAGCCTACAGGTCTAACTATTCACTCCCTCTGTGTCACTGGCTATACCCGAGAAGTGACTACAATCTTGTCCCTTGTCATCTCTACTATAAACCTGGGAATTACAGAATATAGCAATACACTTGTAGAAATATTGTCTTCCAACACTATATATGGTACTAGGCACACTACCCCCCTCATAGACATACCTAAAATAGTTCAGCTTGTCCATCATCTATCCACCTGTATATCCATGTTTGCCTTCACTGACAATGTAGTTACTGTATGTGCAAAAGTGTTCATCTTTGTTCTCTATACCAACCATGGACCTGTCTTCCTCTTCCTCAATGCTACCATGTTGATCACTCACATTTGGTACATTGCCCTTCTCTTCAACCAAATCAATACTTCTCTCCACCTATCTAACAGTGTTCCCTCCCGCCCCCTTACCCTTGGCAACCAACAAAGAAAATTTCCTTCCATATATAAACCTTTCCTTGACTTTTTACAATAATAGACTAATACAATATTTGTCCTTTCTGTGATTGACTTATTTCACTCAACATAATGTCCTCCAAGTTCATCCACGTTATGCAGTGCTTTGCACATACTACCTTATTCTTTAGCGTTGCATAGTATACCATTGTGTGTATGTACCGTAGTCTGGTTATCAATTCTTCAGTTGATGGACACCTAGGTAGTTTCCATCTTTTGTGTTGTTATTTTTGTCCTGTGCTGTTGAGTCGGACCCAATGCATAGAGACCCATCCATGGGTTTCTGAGGCAGTATCACTATGGAAGTAGATTGCCCAACCTTCCTTCCAAGGAATGGCTAGTGAGTTTGAACTGCCAACTTTCTGGTTAGCAGTCAAGTGCCTTAGGCACTACGCTATTGTAAATGTGCTGCGATTAATATGGGTGTGCATATATCTGCTCTTCTCCTGGCTCTCCCTTCTTTATGATATATACCTAGTAATGGAAAAGCTGAGTGAAATGGTATTTCTAATTCCAACTTTTCAAGGAGTTGCCATACTGCTTTCCACAATGGTTGTACCATTTTACAGTCTCACCAGTAGTGTATGAGAGTTCCAATCTCTCCGCATCCTTGCCAGCATTTGCTGTTTTCAGTTTTGTTGAATTTTGCTAATAGTGCTGGGGCAAGATGGCATCTCATTGTTGTTTTGATTTACATCTCTCTAATGGGTAATGATGGTGAACATTTCTTCATATATTTGTTGGCCACCTGAATATCCTACTTGGGGAAGTGTCTATTCATGTCTTCTGTCCATTTTTTAATTGGATTAGTTGTCTTTTTGTTGTTGAGGTGTTGAAATTTTCTATATATTCTAGAGATAAGTTCCTTGTCAGATATATCATTGCCGAATATTTTTTCCCAATCTGTAGGTTCTCTTTTGGCTCTTTTGGAGAAGTCTTTGGAAGCACATAAAAATTTAATTTTGAGAAGGTCCCATTTATCTAGTTTCTCTTCTGCTATTTGTGCATTTTGGGTTATGCTTGATAGTCTATTTAAGCCATATATTGTTATTTGCCATTGAGTCGGACCTGACTCATAGCGACCCCTCCTTGCGTTTCTGAGGCAGTATCCCTATGGAAGTAGATTGCCCTATCTTCCTTCCAAGGAGTGGCTGGTGGGCACCATATATTAGGGCCCCTAAATTTGCTCCTAGTTTTTCCTTGAGGAACTTACTAGTTTTAGGTTTCACATTTAAGTCTTTGATCTATCTGGAGTTGGTTTCTGTATATGGGGTGTGGTACAGATCTTGTTTCATTTTTCTGCAAATGGATATCCAGTTTTGCCAGCACCATTTATTAAATAAGCTTTTTCTTCCCCATTTAATGGATTTTGGCCCTTTGCCAAAGATCAACTGCCCACAGGTTGATGGATCTTTTTCTGGATTCTCAATCCTATTCCAGTGGTCTATGTGTCAGTCATTATACCAAAATCAGGCAGTTTTGACTACTGTGGCTGTATACTAGGTTTGGAGATCCAGCAGTGTGAGACCACCTACTTTGTTCTTCTTCAGTAGTGCTTTGCTTATCTGAAGTCGTTTTCCTTTCCATATAAAGTTAGCGATTGTTTTTTGTTTTTTGTTTTTGTTTTTGTTTTCATATCCTTAAAGAATGTTGATGGGATCTGGATTGGGATTGCATTGAATGTATAGATTGTTTTGGGTAGAATTGACATTTTCACAATGTTCAATC
>NW_006921645.1:5069302-5070668 GCF_000298275.1 Orycteropus afer afer | reverse complement strand
GCCACTCCTCGGAAGGAAGATGGGGCAATCTCCTTCTGTAGTGATACTGCCTTGGAAACCCAAGGAGGGGCCACTATGAGTCGGGTCTGACTCTATGGAACATAACAACATAACAAGGTCATAATGGATGATTTTCTTGATATGTCATTGGAGTCTATTGGCAAGGATTTTGTTGAAGATTTTTGCATCTATATTCATGAAGGATATTGGTCTGTAGTTTTCCTGGTTTGGATATTAAGGTTATGCTTGCTTCGTATAATGAATTAGGAAAGATTTCATCCTTTTCTGTGTTTTGGAATAGTTTACATAGGATTGGTATCAGTTCTTTTCTGAATGTTTGATGGAATTCTCTGGTGAAACCATCTGGGCCATGCCTTTTCTTTTTGTCAGTAATTCTTTGATGACCTGTTCAATTTCTTCTTTTGTTATGGATCTGTTCCAATTTTCCATATCAGTCTGTGTTAGTTTAGGTAAGTGGTGTGTTTCTAGAAATCTGTCCATTTCTTCCAGATTTTCAATTATTTGAGGTACAGTTCTTCATAGTATGCTGATATTATCCTTTTTATTTTAGTTGGTTCTGCTGTGATGTTGCCCATTTCAATTCTTATTTGTGTTATTTGTATCTTCTCCCTGTTCTTTTTTGTTGAATTTGCCAGTGGTTTGCCAATCATTAATCTTTTAAAAAAGCCAACTTCTAGTCTTATTGATTTTTTCTATTGTCTTTCATTTTCTGTTTCATTGATTTCTGCTTGAATCTTTATTATTTCCTTTCTTTTGATGACTGTAGGCTTCTCTTACTATTCTTCTTCTAGTTCTTGGAGAGGTTGATTTAAAGTATTGATTTGGGATCTTTGTTCTTCTTTGATGTGTGCATTTACTGCTATAAATTGGCCTCTGATAACTACCTCTGCTGTGTCCCAAAACTTTTGGTATGTTGTGTTTTCATTCTCATTTGACTCAAGGAATTTTTTATTATTATTATTGTGATCTGAGTGAAAATTTGCACAGCAAATTCGCTTTCCATACAGCAGTTTACATACACTTTGTCTCATGACACTGACTTCAATTTACCACAATGCAACAGCTCCCCTGCCACTTCCTCCCAGTAGTCACAATTTCCCTGTGTCCATCCCTCCATGCACCCATGTCCCCTGAGCTGTCTCCCTGTGCATAAACAGCCCTTCTTTCTCCCACAATTGTTCTCTCCAAGGAGTGTATCTACCTCAGGTAAATGTTCAACTCATATGCCTGTCTTTTGTCTGGCTCGAAGCCACAGGTGTGGGTTCAATTCCAGACCTGAAGGGCAGCTAGGGGCCATAGTCTCAGTGCTTCCACCAGGCTCTATCAGACCAGCAAACCTGGTCCC
>NW_006921645.1:5066995-5068902 GCF_000298275.1 Orycteropus afer afer | reverse complement strand
GGTTCTCAATTCTATTCCATTGGTCCTTGGAAAGAAGATGGGGCAATCTACTTCCATAGTGATACTGCCTCAGAAATCCAAGGAGGGGTTGCTATGAGTCGGGTTTGACTTGATGGCACGTAACAACAACAACACAATATGTCTGTCATTATACCAATACCAGGCAGTTTTGACTATTGTGGTTGTATAGCAGGTTTTGAGATTTGGCCGTGTGTGTAAGACCTCCTACTTTGTTTTTCTTCTTCAATGTTGCTTTGCTTATCCCAGGTCTCTTTCCTTTCCATATAAGGTTAGTGATTGGTTTTTCCATACCCTTTAAAAATGTTGATGGGATCTGGATTGGAATTGCATTGAATGTATAGATTGCTTTGGGTAAAACTGACATTTTCACAATGTTTAATCTTCCCATCCATGAACATGGGATGCTCTTCCATTTACGTAGATCTCTTATGGTTTCTTGAAGTAGTCTTTTATAGTTTTCTTTGTACAGGTCGTTTGTGCCCCTGGTAAGATTTATTCCCAAGTATTTTATTTTTTTGGTAGCTACTCTAAATAGTATTAATTTCCTTATTTCTTTTTCAGAAATCTCTTTGCTGGTATAGAGGAATCCAACTGATTTTTGGATGTTGATCTTGTATCCTGCTATGACATTAAATCTCTCAATTAGTTCCCGTTGATTTTTGACTGAGTCTCTTCGGTTTTCTAGGTACAGGATCATATCATCAGCAAATAGGAATAGTTTGACTTTTTATTTACCAATTTGTATGTCTTTGTTTTCCCTTTCTTGCCTTATGGCCCTGGCTAGGACTTCCAGTAAAAGTTGAATAGAAGTGGTGATAGAGGGCATTCTTTTCTGGCTCTCAAGGAATTTTTTAATTTCACTTTTCATTTCTTCTCTTACCCAGTCTTTCTTAAGGAGGGTGTTGCTCTTTTTCCATTATCTTCCTATTGTTGATTTATAATTTGATAGCATTTTGATCTGAGAAGATGCTTCACAGTATTTCAAGGTTTTTAAATTTATTAAGGCTTGCTTTATGGCCTTACATATGGTCTATCATGGAGAATGTTCCACGTGCACTGGAAAAGTATGTATATTGTGCTGTTGTTAGGTGAAGCGCTCTGTAGATGTCTATAAGGCCAAGTTGGTGGATTGCATTGTTTAGCTCTTCTGCATCTTTGTTGAGATTCTTTCCAATTGTTCTATCTTTCATTGAAAGTGGTGTATTAAATTCTGCTACTATGACTGTGCAGTCATCTATTTGCCTTTTCAACTCTTTTAAAATCTGATTGATGATATTTGGGTTCCATAGATATTTATTTTGTTTATATCTTCTTGTTCAATTCATCCTTTAATCATTATCTAATTTCCTTCCTTGTCTCATATGGTGGTTTTTGTCTTAAAGTCAATTTGATCAGAAATTAATATTTCCATTCCTGCTCTTCTTTGGTTGCCATTTGCTTGATGTATCTTTTCTCAACATTTGGTTTTTAGTCTCTTTTTGCCTTTGTCTCTTGTAGACAGACTATTGATGGGCTATGTTTTCTTATCCAATCTGAAACTCTTTGTCTCTTGAATGGTGCATTTAATCCATTTACATTCAGTGTAATTATCTACTGGTATGAATTGGTTGCTGTCATTTTGTTATGTGTTTTTTCATGGTGTTCCTGGTTTCTTTGTTCCGTGTAATTTTCTGTGCTTAGCTCTTTATGTTTATGAATCATGTTATTATTTCCTTTGTTGCTACTGTTTTAGCATTTGTTAAATATTTGTGTTTGTCTTCTTTTTTATTTTGATGTGAAGGCTTATAATTTTTCTTTGAGGTTACCCTGTGATTTATAATTTTCTCCCTGAGTTTAGAACAGTCCATTCTATCTTGCAACTCTCTTGATTTCCTCACCATTTAGAA
>NW_006921645.1:5057485-5064955 GCF_000298275.1 Orycteropus afer afer | reverse complement strand
CACCTTTCCATTCATTGTTGTCCAGAATGTCCTTGCAGTTCCTGGCAAGTGGAGCCTATTTTTAAGTCCCTGGAATTAAGAGAATATTGTTGCTTTAAAAATCCAAAATGGTAGAACCTCTTGTAACCATTCAAATTGGCTGTGTCCTCCAGAAAGGCAAAGTCCACAGCTTAGCCCTCCTTCCTCTTTGCTGCTTCTCCTTTTATTCACCAGCCACCAGTGCAGTCCTCCGTGCGGTCCACGGCTATCAAGGCTCATTTTTAGGTTAATACTTAGGCCTTAACACCACTTGTTGATATCCAAGCTGTCTGTGCTGTCAGGATCACTGACAGACCGCAGCTCCATATGTTTCCTTTTTCAGTGTTTTCATGCAGATTCTTCTACTAGTTGGAGTTTAGTCCACTTCTATATCCTTCCCTTCAAAGATCAGGGTGCCAGGATTATCTCCTGTATCTGTTTTAACTGATTCTCCTTATTTTTGTTGAAGAGTGTCTGTGCAGTCTTTCTGCCTATTCTGCCATCTTGCCAAAATTCATGAAAAGCACATTTTATAAAAGCCCAAATCCTACCTAGTGAAAGCAGAGAACAAGAGATTCCATTTTTCCTACAAAGTATACTCAGACTCCAGATTCTACAGAACCCTTGGGCTAAATGCTTCTCTGTGTGCTGTACATCTAGCTAGAGATGCTGAACATACTGGGGTAACACCTGAGCATTAACAGAGAAAAAAACAAATGGATCAGTTCTTTAAAATCACACTGGATCAGGGCCATGGAAGGTTGTATGAAGAAATACTAGGGCAATCAGCATCATGGTATGATTTGATGGACACACTAAAAAGGCCTATAATCAAAACCAAACTCACTGCTATTGAGTCAGTTCCAACTCATAGTGACCCTCATTGGGTTTCAAGGCTGTAAATCTTTATGGAAGCAGACTACCTCATCCTTTTTTCCACAGAGCAGTTGATGAATTTGAACCACTTACCTTTTGGTTAGCAATCAAGTGCCTTAACCACTATATCACCAGAACTCTTTAAACAGGCCTATACTCTCTTGAAATTGCTGCCCCACTCATCACTGATTCCTGAAATTCCAACATTAAGATTCAACTTTATCACAAGATTTTGATCACTGTTAAAAGATGGGTAGGGGAAGGAGGGATAGAGGTTAAAAAAAAAAAAAAAAAAAGAAGAAGAAGCTGATTCTTAAATGAATATTTCAGTAGAAATGAAGAATTTGGAAGCAGAGACTGACAAGGTAGTATCTCTTCCTCTCCACCCACTTGCTCTAGCTTAGATTTTAGCATCTCTTAAATTTCTGGATCAGTCTTCTAACTCCCCAACCTCTTGAATTCAAATCCAGCCTCCATACTGCTAGCAGAGTGAGTAATCATTCAAAAGTGAAAATATAACCACATCGACTACCATCACTTCCAAACCAAACCTTTTGCCATCAAATCTATTCTGATCCATATTGACTTTACAGGACAGAGTAGAACTGTCCCACAATGTTTCCAAGGCTGTAATATTTACAGAAGTAGACTTCCACATCTTTCTCCCAGAGTGGCTGATGAGTTCAAACCACCAACCTTTTGGTCAGCAGCCCAGTGCTTATCCACTGCACACCAATGCTCTTTTCACCACTACTTAAAACCCCATGACATCTCTTCATTGACTTTAGAGCAAAGTCTTTAGCAATACCTATAAGATCTCTATAATTTAGTACTGATTAACCCTCACCCCTCAATTCTGGCCATTCTTCCTCCATGCTTAGCAATGAATTCCATGACATTTCCAATTACTTTTTGTTATTTCACATTTCTGTGAATTTAAACTTATTGCTTCTACCTAAAACATTTTCCTAGCCTTGTCTGTCAGAAGAACTCTTATCAATCTTAAGAGTCAGCAGAGATATCACAAATTTAGAGTTTTTCTTGATTCCTGGTCACCTCTCAAAGCCAATGGCATCACCGAGGGGACAAAGTGGTATGGCTCCAGAGGAGGAAGAAAGAGCGGTAGGAAAGAACATTGACAATCATTAAGTGCTTATTCTGCACTGGGCACATGTGCACATGCTGGACCTTCTATGTTTAGCTCTTAAAAATTTTGTGGCCACAATTCAAATCACTAGGTACTAGGCCCTCTCAGGGCCTATGTCCCAATTTAAAAGACTTTATAAATATATCTTTTTAGGAAAGAGACACATATGAGATTTTGGAAGCTCCCTTTTTCTCCCAGGTTCTCAGCCTTCCCAGAAGGCCAAAAGCCGCTTCAGCTGAGTGAGCAGAAAATCTACTACTATGGATGGTTTGGTTGGCTATAGCCAAAGAAACCAGCTTCTCTGAGAATTGAGGCCAGGGCCCAGGGCACACAGAAGGGCTGCAACCAACCCCACTGACTCCTTTACCCAAGCTTGATAATTCCATGGGTAGGACAGCCTCAAATAAAGAAATACAGTAAAGGCTGGTGCTTGTCTGAGCCAGTATTAAACTGAGAGCATAAACTAGTAGATTATAAAAGTCAAGAAACATGAAAATTAATAAAAATTATTTTTTCACTAATTCCACAAGTGTTATTGAGTATCCATTTTGAGCTTAGATCTGGGGGCTGGAGAGCTGAGTAAGAAGTCATGAGAAGTTACTGTATCCAACAGTGTCCCAGACCCTTAGGAGCCTGGGAGAGGGATCCGAGGTGGAGGGTATGTTGTACTTTTATTTTCACTTGAGTCCACAGAGTCAGTGATCAGTGAGATCTAAAACATTGATAAGAGAAAACATTGCCTGACCAGGACTATTCTTAGGTATTTGAAGACTGGTTTCACCACCAAAGAAGAATGATTAAAGGTTGATTATTTGCCAGGCAGGAGTCCCTGGTGGTACAAATGATTAAGCACTTAGTTACTAAGTGAAAGATAGACATTTTGAGTCCATCTAGAGGTGCCTCAGAAGAAAGACCTAGTGAGCTATTTTCAAAAAAATCAGCCATTTCAAATCCTAAGGAGCACAGTTCTGCTCTGATACTTATGGGGTCACCATGAGTCAGAATTCACTTGCTAGCAACTGTTTTTGTTTGTTTTTTATTGGCCAGGCAGGCTGAATCCTCTAGACTTACTAGAATACAAAAAGTTAGGATGTAGTGAGAGATAATGGGGCCATGAGAGCATCAAATAGGATTTAAAAAAAAAAAAGGAGCAGGATTACTTTGATGAAATCTGAACAGTATTTTATTTTACAGACAAAAAGAGAGAAATGCCTCAAAATCAGATTTCTTAAAAGCCATTATCCATTGAGTGCCTCCCACAGATGCTGATGCTTCCCCAGGTATAGAATGCAGATTGATTGTTCAAGCATTTTTATTATGCTTTAACTGTATACATTTAAGTCAAGGCTTCTTTAAATTCAATACATGTACCTTTTAAAAATGAAAGGCCTTTCATAAAATGAACTCAAATGAAGCCAGGTTCTTAGAGTCTTTACAATCATTGTCACAAGGATGAATTAAGAAGGTTGTTCTGGACTCCAATTTAGTAACTCTTTTGACTGCCTCATAAATTGTGTGATATATGGTAATTTGGCATCCAGCATTTGATTGGCTTACTCCTCCAGCCCTTCCTCATAAATTAATGTCATCATGAACACAGAGAAGTTCTTTCTTACCCTCTACCAGTTCCATTTAAATAGCTATTAACCCTTACTTGTCACCAAGACATTTTTAATAAAAATAAAAATACTATGGCAATTAAAAGATGCAAAAACTTCTAGTAACCATGAGACTGTAGTTGCAAGCATTTAACATTGGAAATACCTTTTTTCTTCTCAAATAATCCAAAAGATACATTTTCACTATGCCTTCCATTTACTAGTCTCCATGGAGGTTCAAAATTATATGAAGCTCGAAATAAAGCTCTACAAGGATTTCAGATCCAGTTGATGACAAAAATGTCTTACAGGAAAAAAATAATATAGATATCCAGGTTTTAATGGGTACACTCTAATATTTTAAATGAGGAGTTATAATATGTAAAAATGCATACAAGAAAAAAAGTAGTTTCTTTGAAAACATCTCCTAAACTTAGATATTGTCAAATATTGTATTGCTCAAAATGATGAAAATTATTCCTTCAAGGCATATCATTACCCCACATTACGCAAATGTGCTTTATTGACCCAACAACTTAATGTCCATTTCCTATGTATAAAAACTAGTCCCAGGCACTGTGCTAGGCACTGGAGGTACACTGACATGGCAGAAATAGTTATTCCCAATGTGGAGTGATTGGAACAGCTAAGAGAGACAAATTTCTCTGTCACTTTGTCATACTGTGGTATTTTGAGTGTTCCTGTGAGGCTGGAGGCTATGCCAGCAGGGGTGCCCATGGTGGATAGGTTTCGGTGGAGCTTCAAGACTGAGACAGACTTGCAAGAAGGAAGAGGACATACACTTCTCAAAGAATTGGCCAGGGAAAACTTATGAATAGTAGTGAAACAATATCTGATATATTACTGGAAAGTTTTATGAATAAGCCTGAAACATCATCCGATATAGCACTGGAAGATGAGCCCCTCAGGTCAGAAGGCACTCAAAATATGACTGAGAAAGAGCTACTTCATCTGAGTAGGACCTACCTTAATGATAGGGATAAAGCAGAGCTTTGGGGCCTTCATTTGCTGAAATGGAATGACTAAATAGGAGAAAAACAGCTGCAAACATCTATTGATAATTGCAACATGGAATGTATGAAGTATGAATCTAGGAAATTGGAAGTTGTCAAAAATGAAATGGAACGCATAAAGATTGATAAGCATTAGTGGCCTGAAATGGACCAGTTTTGGCCAGTATGAATCAGATAACCATGATCTACTATGCCAGGAATGACAAATTGAAGAGGAATGGTGTGGCATTCATCATCACAAAGAATGTTTCAATATCTATCTTGAAATACAATGTTGTCAATGATAGAATAATATCCATATACCTACAAGGAGATCCAGTTAATACTACTATTATTCAAATTTATATACCAACCACCAAAGCCAAAGACAAGGAAATTGAAGATTTTTTACCTACTTGTACAGTCTGAAATTGCCCAAATATGTAATCAAGATGTGTTGATTATCACTGGTGACTGGAATGCAAAAGATGGAAACAAAGAAGACTCACTGGCAGTTGGAAAATTTGGTTTTGGAGACAGAAATAATGCTGGAAATTGCATCACAGAATTTTGCAAAAAAATGAATGACTTGTTGTTGTTGTTGTTAGGTGCCATCGAGTCATTTCCCACTCATAGCAACCCCATGCACAGCAGAACAAAACACCACCTGATACCGCACCAGTTCCATGATCCTTGCTATACTTGAGCCAATTGTTACAGCCACCATGCCAATCCATCTCACTGAAGACATTCCCCTCTTTCATTGACCCACCACCTTACCAAGAATGACATCCTTCTCCAGGGAATGGTCTATTCTGACAACATGACCAAAGTAGGGGATACGAAGTAATAATTTGTCATGACCCACACAATCAAATGCCCTTGCATTGTCAATAAAACACAAGTAAACATCTTTCTGGTATTCTTTGCCTTGAGCCAAGATCCATCTGACAGCAGCTATGATATCCCGTGTTTGACATCCTCTTTTGAATCCAGCATGCACCTCTGGAAGTTCTCTGTCAATATACTGCTGTAACCATTTTTGAATTATCTTCAGTAAGATCTTACTTGCATGTGATACTAATGATATTGTTTGATAATTTCCACATTCTGTGGGATCATCTTTCTTTGGAATGGGTACAAATATGGATCTCTTCCAGACAGTTGGTCAGGTAGCTATCTTCCAAATCTCATGGCATAACCAAGTGAGTGCCTCCAGTGTGGCATCCGTTTTTTGAAATAACTCAATCAGTATTCTATCAATTCCCAGAGCCTTGTTCTTCACCAATTCCTTCATTAAATGACATATTCATTGCAAATACCTCTTTCAAAAACACAAATGGCAGTTAAACATGTGGACTTCACCAGAAGTACTACACAGGAATCAGACTGACTACATCTGTGGCAAGAGGCAATGGAGAACTCAATATCTTCAGCCAAAACAATACCAGGAGCTGATCATGGAGCCAACCATCAACTTCTCATTTGCAAGTTCAAATTGAAGTTGAAGACAATTAAAACAAGTCCACAAGAACCAAAATATGACCTTGATTACATCCCTCCTTAACTTAGAGACCATCTAAAGAATAGATTTGATGCATTCAACGCCAATGACCGAAAACCAGAGTAATTGTGGGATGACATCAAGAACATCATCTATGAAAAAAGCAAAAGTCATTAAAAAGACAGGAAAGGAAGAAAAGACCAAAATGGATGTCAGAAGAGACTCTGAAACTTGTCCTTGGCTGGACAGTAGCTAAAGTAAAAGGAAGAAATGACAAGATAGAAGAGCTAAACAAAAGATTTCAAAGAGCAGCTCAAGAAGACAAAGTCAATTATTATAATGAAATGGGCAAAGACATGGAGTTAGAAACACAAAAAGGAATAACATGCTTGGCATTGCTCAAGCTGAGGAAGCTGAAGAGGAAATTTAAGCCTTGAGTTGCAATATGGAAAGATTCTATGGGCAATATATTGAATGATGCAGAAAACACAAAAAGAAGATGGAAGGAATATGCAGAGTCACTGTATCAAAAAGAATTGGTTGATGTTCACCCACTTCAGGAGGTAGCATATGATTAAGAACCAATGGTATTGAAGGAAGAAGTTGAAGTTCAGTTCCAGCAAGATGGCAAACTAGGCAGAAAGACTGCAAAGGCCCTCTTCAACAAAGCAAAGGGAAACCAATTAACACAGACACAGAAGATAATCTTGGACCCCTGAGCCTTGAAGAGAAAGATATAAAAGTGGACTAAACCCCAACTAGCAGAAGAATTTACTTGAAAATACCAAAAAAGGAGACATACGGAGCTGCGATCTGGCAGTGCTCCTAAGCGATCCTGACATCACAGACAGCTTGGAGATTCCCGAGTGGTGGTAGGACCTAAGAATTAACCTAAAAAACAGCCCTGGTAGGCAGGGACTGCACAGAGGACTGCTTTGGTGGCTGGGGAATAAATGGAGAAGGTGAAGAGAAACACGGGCTGAGCTGTGGACTTTTGCCAGTCTGGAGAGCACCACCATTTTGAATGTCAAAAAGTGGCTTGACAATTTTGGATATTTAAAGAGACAGAGCAATCGCACATTCCTGGGGCTTAAGAACATGTTCTGCTTTCCAGCAACTCCAAAGTCACTCCGGACCTGCAAGACTGAAAAGGTACCACATTCCTCTGTTACTCTTATACCCCACACCTGCTTGATGAACAGAGGTGCGGCCATCCCCCACTCCCACCTACCTTCTGGGCCCACAGGAACTCCATAACAGTCTGTGTGCTCAGACGGAGCCTGGGTGCCCTGCCCTGTCCTCCACCGATTTTTT
>NW_006921645.1:5048554-5053072 GCF_000298275.1 Orycteropus afer afer | reverse complement strand
AAAACAAAAAAGGCTCCAGGAATTGACGGAATACTCATTGAGATGTTTCAACAAATGGATGTCACACAAGAAGCACTCACTTAACTATGCCAAGAGATTTGGAAGACAGCTACCTGATCAACTGACTGGAAAAGATCTGTATTTGTACCCATTCCAAAGAAAGGTGATCCCACAGAATGTGGAAATTATTGAACAATATAATTAATATCGCACACAAGTAAAATCTTATTGAAGATAATTAAAAAATGGTGACAGTAGTATATTGACAGAGAGCTTCCATAAATGCCAGCTAGATTCAGAAGAGGACATGGAATGAGGTATATCATTGCTGATATCAGATGGATCTTAAATCAAAACGAAAAATACTTACTTGTGCTTCATTGACTATGCAAAGGCATTTGATTGTGTGGACTGGTTAACACTGTAGATAGCATTGAGAAAAATGGGAATTCCAGAACATTTAATGGTGCTCATGAGGAACTTGTACATAGACCAGGAGATTGTCATTCGAAAAGAACATGCATGGTTTAAAATCAAGAATGGAGTGCATCAGCACTGTATATTTTCACCATACTTATTCAATCTGTATGCTGAAAAAATAATCTGAAAAGCTGGACTATATTAAGAAGAATGTGACATCAGGTTACAGAAAGACTCATTAACAAACTTCATTATGCAGTGTGTTAGACTGGGTTGTCTAGAGAAACAAAACTAGTAAAGCTTATATACAGAGAGAAAGAGAAATTTATCTTAGGAAAATAGCTCACACACTCATAGAAGCTGGCAAGTCCAAAGTTCTTGGATCAAACATCAAGGTGGAGGCTGTTCCTGACTCACACAGCTGCAGGAGCTGAGCAGCTCAAGGTTGGCAGGCAGGATACTGGCTGTTGACTCCAATGAATGATGATCCAAGATCTCCAGGCCGAATGGTGGATTGTTTGCTCATGGACAGTTGTAGGCAGCACAACAGAATCCTGATCCACAGAAGAGTGTCTTTTTTCCCAAGATGTCCATAAATATACTGGAAGCAGGTCACACCCCTAGGGAAACTCCCTTTTAATGGATTGGCTGCTCAAAACATATATATCTGATCCCATCTTTGGAACAACCCACATCACAATTGCTTAAAGCACACAGAATTGTGGTTCAGCCAAGCTGACACACAGCGCCAATTATCACATGCAGAAGACACAACTTTGCTTGCTGAAAGTGAGGATGATTTGAAACACTTACTGATGAAGATTGAAGACTACAGTCTGCAGTATGGATTGCACCTCAATATAAAGAAATTAAAAATCCTCAAAACGGCACCAATAAGCAGCATCGTGATAAATGGAGAAAAGTTTGAAGTTGTCAAAGACTTCATATTACTTGTTTCCACAATCAACACCAATGGAAGCTGCAGTTAAGATATCAGATATTGTATAGCATTGGGTAAATCTGCTGCAAAGAATCTCTTTCAAAGTATTGAGGAGCAAAGATGTCTCCTTGAGGACTAAGGTGTGCCTGACACAAGCCATGGTATTTTCAATCACCTCATGTGCATGTGAGAGCTGGACAATGAAAAAGGAAGACCAAAGAAGAGCTGATGTTTTTAAGTTGTGGTGTTGGTGAAGAATACTGAAAGTACCATGGACTGCTTAAAGAACTAACAAGTCTGTCCTGGAAGAAGTGCAGCCAAGAATGCTCCTTGGAAGCAAGAATGGCCAGACTTTGTCTCACCTACTTTGGTCATGTTGTAAGAAGTGACCACTCCCTGTAGAAGGATATCATGCTTGGCAAAGTGGAAGGCCAACAAAAAAGAGGAAGGTCCTCAATGAGATGGATTGACACAATTGCTACAATGATGAGCAACTATAGCAAGGATCATGGGGCTGGCACAGGACCACACAATGTTTCGTTCTGCTATATGTGGGGTTGCTATGAGTTGAAGACAACTTGACAGCACCTAGCAACAACATCTGTGGAATATCTGGTCTAGTGGGGAGATAATTAAAGCAGCAATTCTAACACCTTGCTGTCACAGAAGAGTACAGAGTGTTCCAGTAGGACATTGGAGGGCAACAAATGTAGTTTTTGTGAGGTCAGGGAAGGCTTCTCAGAAGTTTTATCTATTTTGAGATAGGGCAAAAAATAGCCAGGGAAAATTGTGCATGCCAGGGCGCAGATGGAGGCAGTGTATTCCTGGAGATAAGGAGAAAAATATGTGGGAATGAGCATTGCATATCTGAATAACTGAATCAGGTTTAGAATGGTCAAAACATAAAGAGCAAGGAGAAGAAGTTACAAAATATACAGCCAGAGTGGTATAAAAAAGAGCCATCTAAAGAAAACTCATGTATGCCAATTGTTTAGACTTTATCCTAACTGAAATCTCTGAGCAGAAGAGTTTTCTGACCAGGTGATTGATGTGATCATGTGATCAGGTTGTTTTTTGTTTGTTTGTTTGTTTGTTTTAAAAAAGTCCCACTCTAACTATAGTAACAAGAATTATTTGTAAGTTTGATAAACTAGAAGTTTTAATGATAGTCTAAGTGCCAATATATGGTCGATCATTTGGCCTTGAGAAATTACAGTTGAAATGGAGAGAAGTGGGAGGTTTGTGAAGTATTTAGGAGATGGCTGCAATAAGATCAAAGGGTTGATTTAATGTGACATTTGATGAGGAAAGGGATGTCACTGATGATACACGTATATCTGGCTTGGACAAATGTGAGGAGACATTCACTGAGGTGGGAACACTGGGAGACGTATAGGATTGTGAGAGAGATTAAGAGTTCCCTCTGGCTGGACTGAGGTTGAGGCATCTGTGGAGTTCTGAAGAGAAGATGCCTAGCAAGCAGCTGAATATATAGATCCAAAACTCAAGAAAGGTCTGGGATCCTGGGACAGCTTGTTTTTCAGGAGCACACAGTCTATAGGAGACAGATACATAAAGGCAGTTTGTGATTGGAGCCTTGAGATATGGAAATCGAACTGTAATGGCAAAAAGAAGGAAAGTCCACATCCAGTTGAATCTGAATCTGAAATAACTTCATGGAGATGATACTTGATTTATGACCTTAAAGATGGATAGGATCTCAGTACTAGAGAAAAAGTAGGCTGCTTCAGGCTAAAAGTGCCTGAAATCCAGGAAAATTAAACTTTATTCATTAAGTGATGTGATCCTTTAGAGGTGTGGCTAAGGCACTTGACTGCTAACCAGAAGGCTGGTGGTTCAAAGCCACCAGCCACTCCTCAGAAGGAAGATGGGGCAATCTACTTCCATAGTGATACTGCCTTGGAAACCCAAGGAGGGGTCGCTATGAGTCGGGTCCAACTCAATGGCACATAACAACAACAACAACAGAATGTTACGCACCATGAAATCAACTTCTTATGGTTACTGTGAGGTTTGGGTCATTTCTAATGTTTAAGGTACCTGATACATAGGACACTATAATACGTGTTGGGGAGGTGGTGGTTTTAGTGGTTGTAGCTCTAATTGTAAGGAGCTTTGGTGGTATTGTGGTTAAGGCATTTGGCTGCTAACTAAAAGGTCAGTATTTCAAACTCGTCAACTGCCCCACAGAAGAAAGATGAAGCAGTCTGCTTCCATAAAGATTGGAAACCCAATGGGAGTCCCTATGAGTTGGAATAGACTTGATGGCAGTGAGTTTGTTTGTTTGTTTGTTTGTTTGTTTGTTTGTTGTAGTTCTGACTGGCATCAACTCTTTGGCCAGACTGGCACTCTCAGAATAGGATATGGTAGTAACAGTGACCATTCAGCTGGGAATGGGCACACCCAGCTAGAGAGAACCACATCCCTTCTCTAAACAAACACAACATAGCTACTTCCTGCTAAACATGAGGAAGTCATCTCAGGAATGGGAGGGAGAACTGCAATTACAATCAGGTCCTGTATCTTTTCTCATATCCCTGTAAAACAATAGCCCTGCCTGGAGCCTCACCATTAAGTAACTTCTGAAGACATACTTTCCAGAATACTCTGAATCTGAATTTGAAGATGAGGCCTAAAGGAGCATTAAAATAATACACCTTGATTGCTGCCACCAGGTGTATGGTGAGCTCATAAAATTGAAGACTCCACACAACACCCCTTTGCCACAGATCAGATATTCTGTCTACCCTGAGCACAGGGCTAGTGAGTCAAGACTTATCAAGCATATACTGGTAGAGAAGGCCTGGTACAGCAGGAACTTATGAATGGTATTTTATTTCATAAAGGTCAAGTATAGATTCTGTTTCTTGAGATCTTAAGAAGAAAGAAGACTTCTATTAACCTTGACTAAAAGCATAGGAGGACTGAGTATAGTACAAAAGGATATTCCAAGAAGACCATATCTTTGGATGACAGGGCAAGGAGAAGGTAACAACTGTGAGTCTGACAGCTCTAGTAGCCTCCAGGAAAATCTTTAACCAGAAACCTTTTAGTGTCAGCATTACTAACAGAACTTTTGGACTCTTTAGGGCCTTTATCTGCCCTCCAGTCTCAGCAGGTATCAAGGAACTTCCTCC
>NW_006921645.1:5001913-5042801 GCF_000298275.1 Orycteropus afer afer | reverse complement strand
TGTGAGTCTGAGAGCTCTAGTAGCCTCCAGGAAAATCTTTAACCAGAAACCTTTTAGTGTCAGCATTACTAACAGAACTTTTGGACTCTATAGGGCCTTTATCTGCCCTCCAGTCTCAGCAGGTATCAAGGAACTTCCTCCAAACTCAGCACGCATCACAAAAGCCATCCGGAATCAGCACGTATCGGAGATTTGCTCGACTCCTGAAAGTCTCCCAAATACGAGCCTTGCATCCTCCCTAGATAATATTTTCCTAAATGAACTTTGGAGCCGTGGGGTTTCTTTACATCCCCCAACATCTTAGATCACTGCCCTAAATCCCTTAGCAACAACCAATCATCTGTACCCTCTTGCCCTGGTGCTGCCCCTCCCCATATTGTTCCATAAAATTGTGAGAATACTGGGGCACGGGGTCTTTTGCTTAAGCCACTAACCTGGTAAGAGCAAAGACCCTAACTTAAGTTAGCTAATAAACTTTCCTATTGCATTAACATTGTTGTGTGTTAGCATATTCCTCTCCGAGCATCTCCTTCATAACCTGGGCACAACACAACAAACATTGCAAATTAACTGTCAGAGTATGTGAAAAATATTCAACGTTACCCCACTTGTAAGCTGACAAGATAACTTGCCATAGCTTCATAGATTCTTTCTTGGATCAGAGACAATTCATTTGTTATTCATAACAAAAGCAGCAAGAAGAGTGTAGTTATGTAAGTTCCCTGATCCCCAATTCCCTCCAGAGCAGCACAGGTGGGACTAGATGGATGCTTGCACATGCAATGGGTTGCAGTACAAGAGATTCCAGAATCCTCAACCCAGGGAACCCATCACTGTATGGTAGTATGTAAGAAAGTCAGTTCTATATTTTGGAGATGTTACCTCATCTCTCAAGGTTGTTTTACTGCAAACAAACCTTGAGAAATGACCAGAGAGTGGTCAGGACCTTGCAATCCTCACATATCTGGCAAGATGTATAGCTCAAGAGATCCCATGAGGACGTATCTCCCAACACTAAGTGTTATCTTAATGGGGCTGGCCTCTAGGTGTACTTCAGCATATCAATTCATTCTCTTTCCTTTGAAACAAAAGTCCTCTTCTAAAGGCTAAGGGAAGCCCTCCAGGCTCAGTAATTTGATGCCACTTTGAAAGTTCCTTTATTTAATCAGTCTCCTTAATGGTTCTATTGTTGTTGTTATGTGCCTTCAAGTGGACCATAGAGACCCCTCCTTGGGGGTAGGAGGTATCACTATGATAGATTGCCCCATCTTCCTTCCAAGGGGTTGCTGGTGGGTTTGAACCACCAGCCTTCTGGTAGCAGTCAAGTGCTTTAGGCACTATGCTATCAGAACTCCTCTCTCTCTCTCTCTCTCTCTCTCTCTCTCTCTATATATATATATATATACACACACACACCAAGCCTACACAAACACACACACAGTAATGATTTAGCTCATTTTTAAGGCTGTACCTGGCTCTATAATGCTGAGTTCAGAATATTCTAGCCTTGGGAAAGAAGCTACTGTTATTTCTTCTGTTCATGATCTGCCACATAAATCAGAATAATACGGTAAGCAGCGATAAGCACAGTGACACATGTGGAGTTCAATTAAGTCTTTTGTTCTCCCTGGGGAAAGGAAGAAAGGCTTCTTTACATGACATAGTAATATCAAATTATCTGCTATTTTTTAATATTGCACATCTTAAAGTCATATCTGGGGTTGTTCTGTGAAAAGTGAACTGATGAATAATTTAGAATGGTATCTTAGTACCTCTTCCTGTATATATATTTAAAAAAAAAAAAAAAAAGTAATCTGACTTAATTGCATGTTGCCATGATAACATTAAGAATGTCCCAAAGGGATAACTAGGACATACCCAGCTTAATGAAAAGTCAAAGGACATTACTTGAATTTATATGAACTCCATTTCCATGCTTGCACTGCATGGTTTGCAGGATGTGGCACTGTCCTCTCTCTCCTGAGAGTGTGGTGTGCACAGCAGTGCCTGTGATGCCTTGCCTTCACTTAAAGAGCTAATTAACTGCTTATCATGATTTTCTCATTTGGAAATCAAGAGGCTTATGGAAATCCTTTGAAACCAAGAGTTGGGATCCATGCAACTTCATTACTCATTTGATTGTGACAGTTTATTTATTCTATTTTATTTTATTTTCTGCTGCATCCATAACACTGAAAGCCATCCCAGGCATTGAAACTAAGTGCCTACAGAACAAAGGAATTGCCTAGAGGGAAAAACATTCTATAGAAGCAGGAACTACCAAGGCAAAATACATCTGTATTTATATGGAGATAAACTCTACTGAAGGTTGGCCAGAGCACAGAAGAATAGGCAACCACTTAGATGGCAGAGAACTACACACCACAAAAGCAGATCAGAGTCGACAACCAAAGTAAGAATTATGAATCAGGGATGGTCTCTCAGAATGCTGAGAGAGAGAGAGAGAGAGAGAGAGAGAGAGAGACTTACAACTCGAAAAAACAATCCCTGGATTTCTGTGCCTTTACTTCCGGGCTACACAGGGATATCCTTTAAACCCTTCTCTCTGTTCCCACACTAGCTTTGCATGATTGTTGACATTTACTGAATGAATGATAACATGAAGATTATTCATTCTACCTTTGATTCCTCACTCTCTCTCCCCAACTATCCTAGATATGCATACTCTGTGTTCCAGCCTTGCCCTATGGTCCCACCCACAGCCTCTTTCTCACTGTTCCTTCCTCTGATAATTCCTCTCCTTTTTCTGTTTCATCCTCATTCCTGCCCATCTATCTGTTTTTCAAGGGAAAGCTTAGATGTCACCTCCTGCATGAAGTTTTCCTCAATCTCTGGTTGCCTATTCCTTCATAAGAATCCTTTATTTCATCATCTGTGTTCTCATGTCTTTTGGTTATTATTTGTATTATAATACTCACTACATTTTTTACTGTATTGTATGTTCATAAGTACATTTCTCTCAGTTCAGTAGATCAAATTGTTCCTTAAGGATAGGATCCATGTCTCTTTCTGTGTATACATGACTAAGTACAGTGTTTTAAAATTACCACATGCTTTGCAACTTTACTCTAAATCTTAAGTTTAATTTAAAGTGAACACTGATCATTCTTAGAAGGGGAAATCATTCAGAATTCCCTCAGGATCTTGTGGCATTAGAATCTTCAGGGAAAGTTGTGCCCTACAGCCTGAGAACTCATTTGAGTTCCCCAAAGGAGCTGAAAGCACATCATCAGCAGACCCACTGCACTTCTGGACACACTGTGGAGAATGTAGTATAAGCAAAAAAAGAGAGAAAGCAATTGCATATAAAGTATGAGGACTGAGGTGCCAGTCTCCATAAGAACAGGTCTGAGGACTCAAAGCCACCTCTGCACTGGCTGTAACTCATCATGCAGGACTTTAGCAACAGGTGTGGACAGTCCATTATAGTGATATGAAGTGACACACCTGACCCAAAGCAAATGTTCTTTTTGCTTCTTAAATATCACAATGTTTACTTTCACTTGAGCTGCTTCTTTGTGGGTTGGGCACTTAGAATCGTTCAACATCTCCAGTTGGCAGTCATAATATAAGTCCTTACTTTGTGCCACAGAAGTGCACAGAGGTGTCTTAGACTGAATAGATTAAAAGGTACCATACTCAGACAGGTAGTGTCATGCCACTCAGTTGCTGAAAAGATCTATAGCTTCCCTTGAGATATGGGTCTGATTTTTTCACTGTCCTTCTTTAATTGGTTTCATAAAAAAATGGTACTCTTTAAGGAAGAAGATGACATGGAAAATCAGAGGAAGCTAAGGGTTCACGGAGTGTTGAATATTGAATTAAGAATCTCTGACATGAATGGTGATGATGCAATACAGGCCAGGAAAGGAGGTATGTGAATTAAAAATGAATTTGTTGTTGTTGTTATGTGCCATTGTGTCATCTCTGACTCATAGCGACCTTATGTACAACAAAACGAACCACTGACAGTTCCTGTGCTAGCCTCAAGATCCCTACTATATCTGAGCCCATCACTGCAGCCACTGTGTCAATCTATCTTGTTGAGGGCTGTCCCCTCTTTTGTTGACCCTCCACTTTACCAAGCATGACATCCTTCTCCAGAGAATGGTCCCTTCTTACAACATGACCAAAGTAGGTGAGAACTCTGGCCATTCTCACTTCCAAGGAGCATTCTGGCTTCACTTCTTCCAAGAAAGATCTGTTAGTTCTTTTAGCAGTCCAGGTACTGTCAGCATTCTTTGCCAACACCACAACTCAAAAGCATCAACTCTTCTTTGGTCTTCTTTATTCATTATCCAGCTCTCACATGCATATGAGGCAATTGAAAATACCATGGCTTGGGTTAGGCACATCTTAGTCTTCAAGGAGATATCTTCTCCAGCACTTGAAAGAGGTCTTTTGCAGCAGATTTGCCCAATGCAATATGTCTTTTGATGTCCTGACTGCTGCTTCCATTGGCACTGATCATAGAACCAAGTAATACAAAGTCTTTGACAACTTCAATCTTTCTCTATTCATTGTGATGCTGCTTATTGGTCTAGTTGTGAAGATTTTTGTTTTCTGTATATTGAGGTGTAATCTAAATATACTGCAGCTTGCCCCTGGAGTGCTCCTTGCACGCAAACACCCAACTTCCACTGGTTCCAGGGCTGGCTTCCTGTGGCCAGCCCCTGGGGTGCTCTATGCACACAAAAACTGAAAATGAAGTTGGTTTGATTTAAATTGTAAAAGTTTTGACAAGCCCAATAAAGACAGAGGAAAACTGAGTTGGATCTAACTCGACAGGAGTGAGTTTGGTTTTGGTGGATGGTAGTGAAGAAGAAGGAAGAGATATAGAGATTATGAATGGACAATTATATGTCAGACATTTGAGTTATATCTAGTAATAGTGAATATCTGGATATTGTGGTACCTCTGATTTTAGGGGTTGAGGGACAAAGGAAACAAATACTGAGAAGATAGTTGTTGAAACCAAAGAGAAGACGAAACAAGGACAAAAAAATTATTATGGTGCTGCATTAATAACTGAAGAAAGTGAAAATCAGTTTGGGAAGCTGTAGAAGATGGAGACATTTTTGTAGAAATAAAAGAGTAAACAGAAGGCCCGAAACTGGGAAGTAGAGAATAATAGTGAAGAATTATTTTTCTGTTAGGAACACTGTCACCCTGTTCTAGTGTGAATACCCTTGAAAAAATTCCATGCTTTTAAGATGTCATCAGTCATTTACCTGAAGTACCTCTAGGTGTACTTCAGCATGTCAATTCATTCTCTTTCCTTTGAAACAAAGGTCCTCTTCTAAAGGCTAAAGGAAGCCCTTCAGGCTCAGTAATTTGATGCCACTCTGAAAGTTCCTTTATTTAATCAGTCTCCTTAATGGTTCCATTGTTGTTGTTGTTATGTGCCTTCAAGTGGACCATAGAGACCCCTCCTTGGGGGTAGGAGATATCACTTGTTGTTGTTGTTGTTGTTATGTGCCATCGAGTCAAACCCGACTCATAGCGACCCCTCCTTGGGTTTCCAGTCAAACCCGACTCATAGCGACCCCTCCTTGGGTTTCCGAGGCAGTATCATTATGGAAGTAGGATTGCCCAACCTTCCTTCCGAGGAGTGGCTGGTGGGTTTGAACCGCCAGCCCTCTGGTTAGCAGGCAAGTGTCTTAGCCACTATGCTACCAGAGCTCCCAGGAGATATCACTAGGGAAGTGGAAAGGGAGAGCTGGGGTGGAGAGGTATGTTAGAGAGAATCTGAGTCTAGTCCTTTCTCTAGGGTGGAAAAGAAGGGAGACAGAACTGAGAGGACAGAATATATTTGAAGGTCAAAATCCACATGTAAGAATTCTATAAAGTAGATATCATAATTTTCTTCATTATTCATAAGAGGAAATAAGCTCATGAGGATTAAATATTTTTTGCAATATTGCACAGCTACATCGTGACCCTTCCTAAGGCAGGGCCCATAGCTCTGGTCTCTACACCTGTTCTTGCCTGCATGCCATTATCCTCCTACTCAATGTTCTTCAACCAACAATCAATTCCTCCAGCCAAACATACTTTAGCCATAGCTCAGCCTCATGACAAGTCAGTTGTAAGTTGTTCTTTGGAAAGAGAAAGTAATTTTGGTCTCAAGTGCATATGGCCATTTATGTTTTTGTGCTTGAAAAATGCTTACAACATCACCAGTCTGACTGTAAATTCAACTTGTGTTAAAAATAAATGTTAAGAACAGGGTCTGCTGCCCAGGAAATGCTTAACCATAAAGTCAAAAATTCCATTTGTCTGTTACTTTCAGGAACACTCTGAGAACAAACAAATGATCTCTTAAAGAAGTGTCAAAAATGGGTGTTAGTCTGTGTTTGTCAACCTAATGAAGCTGGAACTCATTATAGATTATAGATTATATGGCACACAGCAGAATTTAGGCAAAAGGGTACCGGTTTTGTAAGAAAACAGACCCACATATAATGTTGGCTCCTTCTCTGACAAGTTGCATGGAGGCAGTTATATCACTTACACTCTTCTGTACCTAAGCTTCCTTATTGGTAAAATTATGGTAGCAATATCTCCCTTTTTAGGGTAACCCTGAGGATTAAATAACTATGTAATGTACTTGGCACATAGAAGCTTTCAATAAATATTAATATCTTTTATTTTTATTCCCCTCTCAAAATAAATTTAAATGGCATTATTTTATTACTAAATTAGTGTAATATTAACAGAATTAACTTTCATTTCAAATAACTTGTTGGAATTGATTCAATCTATATTTTGAAGCAAAATGTTGATCTATGCTGGAAAAAGGGGGTACCAGTAACAGCAGATACAGCAGTGAAAAAAGCAAGTTAAAAAACAATATGTTTGGGATTTTCTGTAAGATGGTAGAATAGGCAGACAAATTAACCAGATCCTCTATAACAACGGCATGAGAAACCAAATGAAACAGATATAGACAATAATTCCTGCACCCCAAACTTCGAAGGAAAGGATAAAGAAATAGAAACCTACAAAACTAGAAAGAGAGAGCCAGAGCTACAATTTGTAAAGAAGGACAACTACACAGCAAAAAGGGGAATAAATAGTGTAGTTGAAGAACTTTCAAATGGAGATGAAGTTAATACTATTTCAAATAATCTTTGTAAACTTGGGAAGAAAATAACTGACAGGATAACTTCCAAGAAAATTAATAAACCTTCTCTTCAAAGAAAAGAGGAAAATCATAAAGATTCAGTGAACATTAAAACAATAGCAATGAAGGAAATGATAAGAAAATCCATAAACAAAATGAACTTAGCACAGAAAACTATATGGAACAATGAAATCAATAGCTCTACTAAAAGCAAACAAAAAAATTGGTAAAATGACAGCAATGTATCTATACCTATCTATTATTACACTGAATGTAAATGGATTAAATGTACCAGTCAAGAGGCAAAGATAACAGAATGAGTAAAAATATGATCATCAATATGCTGTTTACAAGAAACAAACTCTAGACCAAAGACAAAAATAGTCTAACTATCAAAGAGTGGTAAAAATATATCATATAAATAGCAATCAAAAAAGAGCAAAAGTGATAATATTAAATTCTAATAAAATAGACTTTAAGGCAAAAATGAGGGTAAGCATTAAGGAAGGACACTATATAATGATTAAAGGGTCAATCGAACAAGAGGACATACCCATAATAAATATCTATGCACCCAATGAAGAACCTCAAAATACAGAAATCAAATTTAAACAAAATTGAAAGAGAAATTGACAACTCCACAATAATAGTAGGAGAGTTTAATACACTATATTTGATGAAGGGCAGAACAGATGAAAAGAAATGCCACAAAGACACAGAAGGACTAAACAACACCATCAAACAATTTGACCACTTAGTCATATACAAAACACTCCACCCAAAAACAGCACAATGTATATTGCTTTGTAGCACACATGGAACATTCTGCAGGAAAGACCACATGTTAGGCAATAAAGCACATTTCAATAAATTTCAAAACATTGACATACTGCAAATCAACTTCTCAGATCACAGTGCTATAAGATTAAAAATCAACAACAGGAAGAGTAAGGAAAAACTATCAAATACTTGGAAACTTAATAACATCCTGCTTAAAAATTATTGAATAATAGAAGAAATAAAAAATGAAATTAAAAATTTCTTTGAATCAAACAAGAATGAAAACACAATATATCAAAACCTTTGGGACACAGCAAAAGCCATGCTCAGAGGTCAATTTATAGTAATAAATACACACATTAAAAAAGAAAAAAGAACCAAAATAAACACTTTAATCCAACAACTCCAAAGACTGGGACAAAAAAAAAAAAAAAAAAAAACAGCCTAAAATTGCCAGAAAAAAAAGGAAATAATAAATATTGGAGCAGAAATAAAGGCAACAGAAAAACAAGAGGAAAAAAACACAATACTAGAAATTGGTTCTTTGAAAGGATTAATAAAATCAACAAATCACAGATAAAATTAACAAAAGAAAAGAAGATGCAAATATCATGAGTGAGAAATGAAATGGGCAATGTCAAAACTGAACCAACTGAAATAAAAAAGATAATAATATAATACTGTGAAGAAGTGTATTCTAACAAATTTGAAGACCTAGAAGAAATGCACAAATTTATTGGAACACATTACCTACCTAAACTAGCACAGATTATGGTAGAAAATTTGAACAGACCCATTCATTATAAAATAAAAAATTGAACAAATGATTTAAAAAAAAAAAGCACCCTCCTCCAAAAAAATGTCCTGGCCCAGACACCTTCACTGACAATTTCTACCAAACATTCAGAAAAGAGATGACACCAGTTCTACTCAAACTATTATAGAATATAGAAAAAGATAAAATACACTCAAATTCATTCTACAAAGCAACCACAACCCTGATTCCAAAGCTAGGCAAATATATCAATACAAAAGAAAATTATAGAACAATATCCCTCCTGAACTTAGATGCAAAAATTCTCAACAAAATCCTAGCCAATAGAATCCAGCAATATAACAAAAAAAATAATATATCATGATCAAGTGAAATTAATACAGGTATGCAAGGATAAATCAACATTACAAAAACAATCAATGTAATGCATCACATAAATAAAACAAAGGGAGGGAGGGGAAACATGATCCTATCAATCAATGCAGAAGTGGCATTTGGTAAAATCTCACACTGATTCCTTATAAAAATGCTCGAGAAAATAGGAATAGAATGGAAATTCCTCCACATAATCGAGGTCATACATTCAAAACCAACAAAAAACTGTCTCAATAAAGGGAAACTGAAAGCATTCTCCTTGGTAATGGGAACAAGACAAGGATGCCCTTTATCACCACTCCTATTCAATATTGTATTAGAAATCCTAATGAGAGCAATAAGGCAAGAAAGGGAAATAACAGGTATCCAAATTGTCAATGTTGAAGGAAAACCAGCTTTATGTGCAGATGATCTGATCCCATACATAATGATCCCAAAGGCTCAGCAAGAAAAGTATTGGAACTAGCTGAAAGGTTCAGCAAAATGGCAGAGTACAAGCTCGACACTTAAAAATCAGTTGGATTCCTTTGCGCTAACAAAGAGAAATCTGAAAAGGAAATCAGAAAAACAATATAATTTACAATGGTTACTCAACAGATGAAATACTTGGGTATAAATCTAATCAGACATATGAAAACAAATACATATAAAACTACAAAATACTACTACAAGAAACCAAAAGAGAATTACATAAATGGAAGAATACACCATGCTCATGGATAGGAAGACTTAACATTGTGAAAATGTCAATACTACCCAAAACAATCTATAAATATAATTAAATCTTTACCCAGATTCCATCATCATTGTTTAAAGAGATAGAAAAAGTAATCACCAAATTTATTTGGAAAAGAAAGGGTCCCTAGATAAGCAAAGCATTACAAAAGAAGGACAAAGTAAGAGGCCTTACGCTTCCCAATTTCAAAATCTACTATGAAACAATAACAACACAGTCATGGCAGGTAAAACAGCACAGTACTAGTACAATGATAGATAAAAGACCAATGGAACAGAATTAAAAACCCAGAAGTAAATCCATCCACCTATGGACAGCTTATATTTGACAAGTAGCTGAAACCCATTAAATGGGGAAGAGATACGAATGGTGCTGGCAAAACGTGACACCCATTTGTAGAAACATGAAACAGATTCTATTTCTCACACCATATAAAAAAAGAAAAAAACTAACTCAAGATGGATCAAAGATCTAAATGTAAAACCTAAAATTCTAAAGATCATCAAAGAAAAACAGGATCAAACTTAGGGGCCTTACTACATGGCACAAATACAACTAACAAATATTTCTAACAACACACAAACAGCAGAAGAAAAATTAGAAGACTGGGACAACCTAAAAATTAAACACTTATGCACATCAAAAAATTTCACCAAAAGAGTTAAAAGAGAACCCACAGAATGGGGCGGGGGGTGGGAGATTGGCAATGATGTATAGGACAAGGAAATTACCTCTAAAAGTTATAGAAAACTTCAACAGTTCAACCACAAATAATAATCATCATCATCATCATCATCATCATCATCATCCAAGTAAAAAGTGGTCAGAGGACATGAACAGACAATTCTCCAAAAGAAGTTCAGGAAGCCAATAAATACATGAAGAAATGCTCACTATCATTAAAACCATCAGAGATGTAAATCAACACAAAGATGAGGTATCATCTCACTCTACCATGAATAGCAAAGTTCAGTAAAACAGAAAACAACAAATGCTGGGGAGGGTGTGGACAGAGTGGAACCCTCTCATACACTGCTGATGGGATTGTAAATGGTACAACCACTGTGGATAATGGTATGGTGCTTCCTTAAAAAGTTGGACATAGGACTATTATATGATCCAGCAATCCCACTACTAGCTATATATTCTAGAGAAATAAAAGCCATGACGTGATCAGATACATGCACATCAATGTCCATCACAGCACTATTCACAATAGCAAAAAAGATGCAAACAAGCTAAGTGCCCATCAACACATGTATGGATAAATAAGCTATAGTACATACAGTGGAGTACTATGTAATGTTAAAGAACACTGATTTATCTGTGAAATACCTCATAACATGGATGAACCTAGAGGACATTATGCTGAGTGAAATTAGTCAATAACAAAAGGACAGATATTGTATGAGACCACCAGTGCAAAAAGTTAAGAAAAAGTTTACACATGGAAAAAAACACTCTTTGAATGGTACCAGGGGTGGGTGGGGAGCAAGGTAAATCACTAACTAGAGGATAGACACATATTAACTTCGGCGAAGGGAAAGACAATATACTATAAGGTGGAAGTAAGCACAAAATGATCAAGACAAAGGAAGACACTGGGAGAAGCACAAGAGTTAAAAGCAACAAAGGTAAATACTAGTATATACACATTCCTGCAATAACAGTATTAATAATAATCTACTAGTGAATAGGAGGACCTCTGGTAGTGTAGTGTCTGAGGCACTTGGCTGCTAACCAGAAGGCTAGTGGTTCAAATCCACCAGCCACTTCTTGGAAGGAAGATGGGGCAATCTACTTCCATAGTGATAGTGCCTTGGAAACCCAAGGAGGGGTCACTATGAGTCAGATTCAATTTTATGGCACATAACAACAAAACAACAACAGTGAATAAATAGAAAATCAAGCTGAACAGGGTTGGAAAGCCAAATGGGACTACATCTATGAATATATGTATGTTTGACAGAGGATATTTCTACATATGTATTTAAATATGCTGCAAATATATTCATGAATAAAGTAGAGCACACGGGGGGGGGGAAGTTATGCAAACTTCTGAACTATAAACAAACACTTTGAGGGAATGAGTTGCTGGGCCTAAGGACACAGGTCCATAGTCTCAGGGGGACATCAATGTCAATTAATACAACATAGTCCACAAGGAAAATGTTCTATATCCTTCTTTGGTGAGTAGTGAGTGAGGTTTTAAAATCTTATGAGCAGCCATGTAAGCTGTGGGTGGTGGAAGAAAGCAGTTCTAAATAGCAGCTACCACTATGTGACCAGTTTCAGAAATGAGGACTGTGATTACTATATTTCTTCCTTGTATGTGTGTGCAGTGTAGTAAATTACCTGGTATGGCTTTTCTAGCCATAAGTCTTTGTAAACTCTGTGGTGGAATTTGCTGTGAGCAACTGAGGAGCTCCTGATTGTAAAAGTTATCCACCTGGGGTATTTCTGTTGGGTGCAATATAAAGCAATGTTCTGGGAGGTTCTTGCTTTCTCCCTTGCTTAGAATTCTGATGTTATGATTGGTTAGTTTGGCCACTCTGCCAGGCTCAACAGGAGGCCTCCTAGAGGCAGAAGAAGTCTCTCTCTCTGACAGCTGGTTAAGAAAGATGTGCTACTGAAAGACACACACACTCCTGAAAGAGACACGCGCTGCTAGGAAAGAGACCCAAGAGACACACATTGCTGAGTGAGACACTGAGGGACATGCATTCTTGGAAGAGAGACTGTGAGAGACTGTTGGCAGAGAGACGGCGGGCTGTGAGAGAGACTGAGCGTTTTTTCCTGAACTTGAATTGTAGCCTGGTGCTTCCCTAATAAACCCTGTAATCTGTGAGTTCTGTGTGGCCACTGCAGTGAATTTTCTAACCCAGGAGAGAGCTGGTGGGTGCTTTGGGAGGAATGGTTGATGAAAGGGCTGGAGGGAGTCAGCATGTCTGGCCTCGCAGGAATAGACCTTGGGCTATTGATGGTGATCCTGCCTTCCTCTAGTGGGGCTAGAGGAGGTCAGGAGATGCAGCCTCCCTGCCCTTTTGGCAGTGTGCATCAAATATTTTTGTTATCTTCAGTTATAAACTATAAAATGTAAATAGGGCTAATGTGTTTTCAGTTGTACACATTAATTGTATCATGTTAGGTGCAAGTATGACTTTATAATTGTCTTTATTTAGAGATTACACATGGCTAAAGAGATGTGTACAACTAGGAATGGTCCCCTCCGACAACATGGCCAAAGTAGGAGAGATGAAGTCTGGCCATTCTTACTTCCAAGGAACATTCTGGCTGCATTTCTTCCAGGATAGCTCTGTTAGTTCTTCCGGCAGTCCATGGTGCATTCAGTATTCTTCACCAATATCACAACTCAAAAGCATCAATTCTTTTCCATTCCCAATTCATTGTCCAACTTTCATGTGTATGTGAGGAGACTGAATATACCATGGCTTGGGTTAGGCACACTTTAGTTTTTGCTCTTCAGCACTTTAAAGAGATCTTTTCCAAAAGATTTGCCCAGTCCAATATGATGTCTGATTTCTTGACTGCTGCATCCATTGATAATATGAAACCTTTGACAACTTGATGCTGTGTATTGGCCCAATTGTAAGGATTTTCATTTTCTTTATGTTAAAGTGTAATACCTACTGCAGACTTAGTCTTTAATCTTCATCACTAAGTGCTTCAAGTTATCTTCACTTTCAGCAAAGAAGGTTGTGTCACCTCCCTATCGCAGGTTGTTAAATTCTCTTCCTTCAATCTTGATGCCACACTCTTTTTCATATAGTCCAACTTCTCAGATTATTTACTCAGCACACAGATTGAACATGGATGGTGAAAGAATACAACTCTGACACACTCTCTTCCTGATTTTAAACTATGCAGTATCCCTTTGATCTGTTGAAACAACAGCCTCTTGATCTATGTACAGGTTCCTCGTGAGCACAATTAAGTATTCTAGAATTCCCATTCTTCTCAATGTTATCCATAATTTGTTACAATCCACACAGCTGGATGATTTGTATAGTCAATGAAACACAAGAGAACATCTTTCAGGTATTCTCTGTTTTCAGCCAAGATCCATCTGACATCAGCAAGGATATCCCTGATTACATGTACTCTTCTGAATCCAGCTTGCATTTCTGGATGTTCCCTGTTAATATACTGCTGTAACCATTTTTGAATTATCTTCAGTAAGATTTTACTTGCATATGTTATTAATTATGCTGTTTGGTAATTTCCACATTCTGTTGGATCATCTTTCTTTGGAATGGGTACAACTATGGATATCTTCCAGACAATTGGCCAGGTGGCTGTCTTCCAAATTTCTTGGAATAGATGAGTAAGTGCCTCCAGCACAGCATCCATTTGTTGGTACATTTCAATGGGTATTCTGTCAATTCCTGAAGCCTTATTTTTCACTATTTCCTTCAGTGCAGCTTCGATTTCTTCCTTCAACACCATTGGTTCTTGATCATATGCCACCTCTCAAAATAGATGAGCATCGACCAATTCTTTTTGGTACAGTGACTCTGTGTATTCCTCCCATCTTCTTTTGATGTTTCCTGCATCATGCAATATTTTGCCCACAGAATCTTTCAATATTGCAACTCAAGGCTTGATTTTTTTCTTCAGTTCTTTCAGCTTGAGTAGCGATGTGCATCTTCCTCCCTTTTGGTTTTCTAACTCCAAGTCTTTGTATATTTCATTATAATAATTGACTTTGTCTTCTCAGGCTGCTCTTTGAAATATTCTGTTCAGCTCTTTTGTCTTGTCATTTCTTCCATCTGCTATTTCTACTCTCCCTTCAAGAGCAAGTTTCAGAGTTTCTTCTGACATCCATTTTGGTCATTTCTTCTTTTCTTCTTAATAACCTTTTTCTTTCTTCATGGATGATGTTCTTGATGGCATTCCACAATTCATCTGGTTGTTGGTCATTGATGTTCAATGTGCCAAATCTATGTTTTGGATGGTCTGTAAATTCAGGTGGGATATAATCAAGGACATATTATGGCTCTTGTTGACTTGCTTTCTTTATGTATATGTGTGTATATATGTGTGTGTGTTTGTGTGTATGTATATAAAAGCTTTATTTGTTTTGCTTGTTTAAAGAACCTAGCTTAACATATTTGGTACCAAGAGAGTGAGGTGCTGCTCTGACAGATATCTAAAATGTGGAAACAGGGGTGCAGTGTGTCTTTGGACCTGAAATCTTTGCACTGAAAGTAGCCATCAACAGAGAGATGGTGGCAGCAGTGCTGAGAGACCAGCATGAGAAAGAGCAACAGGCTTACCAGATCATGGAGGAGAAAGCTGAATGCCTTTGGGAAGGAGTCCTCCTGGTGGAGTGCGTTGCTTTGGGCACTAGTTGGTAGAAGAGACCAGCATGAGATAGCATAGCAGGCCTGCTGGCCCATAGCACAGAAAGCTGAATGGATTTTGGCAGGAACATTCCTGGCAGAGTGGGTGGCCTTTGAGGTTTAATTGGCAGAAGCTGAGAGACCTAGGAAACAGGAAGCAGAGCCGCCTCAGTCTCAAAGGGTAGGACCATGGCTGTGGTAATTAAGACTATGTGTCAACTTGGCTGGGTCTGGTTTTGAGTGGTTGAGCAGCTGGATGTAGTTATTCCCCATGATGAGACTGGTAATCAACTCCATGGTGGAATCTGCTATGAGCAGCTGAGTAGCTACCTTAGGGATGTGGTCTACTTCCATTATATAAGGAGATGCTTGGAGAAAAGTCTCTGAACTTTTTGGCTGCTTGGACCCTGCATTTAGCCAAGTCTTCATTCAGCAGCCTGCCATGTTGCTTGCCGATCCTGGGACTGTTTCTGGACTTGATCTAGTGGCCTGCTGTGTTGCTTCATAATCTTTGGCCTTTGACATTTCACTTGTGGACCTTGGTTTTGTCAGCCTCAACATTTAGCAGCTGCCTGAGTTAAGGGATGCCTCCAGCTCCAGTGGGCCATGAGCAAGAGACAGAGCTGAAATTCAAGGTCTGGGGACCTTCACCCAGCCCCTAGAGCTGGCACTCTGAACTCAGACTTCTACCCTCCTAAACTTTAAGGGAATAAATCTCTGTTTGTTAAAGTCATCCATTCATGGTATTTCTGTTACAGCAGCACTAGTGAAACCAAACACATACGCTGCAAATATATCCATGAATAAAGTAGAGCATACAGGGAGCAAAGTTATGAAAATTTCTTAGCCATAACCAAACTCTGAGGCAATGAGTCTCTGGGCCTGAGGACTTAGGACCATAGTGTAGAGGAGACATCAAGTTCAAAGAGCAGAACACAATCCACAAAGAATATGTTGTACATCCTGATTTGATGAGTAGTGAGTGGAATTTTAAAACATTATGAGCAGCCATTTAAGGTGCAATTCTTGGTCTCTCCCTGTCCAGGGCAAAGAAGATGGAAGAAAATCAAAACTACAAGGAAACCATTAGTCCAATAGACAAACTGACCACACAAACCTCAACTCCCATGATGCTGAGACCAGAACTAGTTGGTGCCCAGCTACAAGTACCAATTGTTCTGAAAGGGACCATATTAAAAGGTCCTGGATAGAATGGAAAGAAGCTTTTGTGGTGTAGTGCCTAAGGCATCTGACTGATAACAATGTGATTGGTGGTACAAAACCACAAGCTGCTCTATAGAAGGAAGATGGGCAATCTACTTCTGTAAATATTTGCTAGCTTGGAAACCCAATGGAATTGACTCAATCACAGTGGATGGGAGTAGAATGAGGAACAAAACTCCAAGTCATAAAACAAAACAAAACAAAACAAAAAAACAGGCTGGTTGGATAGAGATTTGTGAAACTCCCAAGACTATGGCCTTTGGTCATCCTTCAAACCTGGAACTGAACTCATCCTCAAGGCTCAACTTTCAGCCTAACAATAGGCAGATCTATAAGGTGAACAATAACAGTAGGGTGGTGTTCTCCTTAGAACAATCAACATCAAGATCAAAGGGCAACATTTGCCCAAGGACAAAGTTCACAAGGGACAGGAAAGAAGGAGGAATGGAAACAAGAAACACAGAGAGGAAGTGGATGAGTCCCCCAAATCACAATAAAAGGTTTTTTTGTTGTGGTTGTTTTTGTATTTTTTTTAATGTTGATCCCTAAACATTTTCAAATGGACTTATTTCTTAAAATTAAAAAAAATATATATATTTCTCAGATTTAGATTCTCAAATTTAGTCAGAGTCTGCCATATGAGACTGTTCTCTTCCTAATCTGAAATATCAGGGCAACCTTAAAGATACTGCCCAAAGGACTCCTTTTGCTACCCTACATGTAGTTATAGATCAGTATGAGAGTAGTGAAATTAATTTAGAGGTTCGTAAACAATTATTCAGGAGCTCTGGTAGCACAGTGCCTAAGGCATTTGACTGCTAACCAGAAGGCTGGCAGTTTAAACCCACCACCCACTCCTCGGAAGGAAGGTTGGGCAATCCTACTTCTGTAGTGATACTGACTCAGAAACCCAAGGAGGGGTCGCTATGAGTCAGGAACGACTTGACAGCACATAACAACAACAACAACAAACAATTATTCTGTAATATAATTACATGGGATCAAAAACATGAGAGTGTATACCACATGGTGAGTAATGTTTGTTTAATTTTTATGTTTATGTGTCTTTATATATGTGTATGTGTACTAGGTGACAAGGTCAAATATATTTCTTACTGTGAGTCCTAATCAAATAAGTTTGAAAGTCATTTTTTTTTTTAATATGTATGTAGAAAAGTACATATTCATGTACATTCAAAGATTTAGGTTAACAGGAAGGAAGAGTGTATTTATTACAAGATAAATATAAGGTGCAGGACACCTAGTGGCACCCACTTTTTGGGATATTTACTAACACCTCTGAGAGTAGCTAAACACCCAGTGGTACTCCATTTTGGGTGAGTTTTACCAGCACCCCAGTGGCCAACTTCCCAGTGCATTTATTTATTTTTTTATTTTTATTTTTTTTATTGTGCTTTGGGTGCAAATTTACAGAGCAGAATTTGCCTTACATTCAACAGTTCCTATACAATTGGTTTCACTCCCTGATTACTATCCCCAACCCAACTCACTCTCCTTCTCTCCCTTCCCTGTGACCTGTCCATCCCTGTGCCCTTCTAAGTTATGCACTCCTGCCTGTCTAGCTTTCCCTCTATGTGAATGCTGCCCCTCTGGTGCCCCATGGCTGATGGCTCCAAGGGATGTATCTCTGCAGAGTAGGTGGATGCATCACCCTGGGTTGGATGTTCTGCATGTAAGTCTTACTATGGTTGGACTGAGAGCCAACCCTTGGGAGTGAATATGTCTCAGGCCTGAAGTGTATCCCAGGGCCATAGTCTTGAGGGTCCCACCAGACTCCATCCAACCAGTAATTCTGGTCATTACTGTGTTTTTGATTTTTTTTTTTTTTCTCTCACTCTATCCAGTATCTCCAGTTTCAATCCCTTTCCAAATGGTTGGCATTGGTAGCTGGGTACCCCATAGTTCTTCTAGTCTCGAGGTCCATCATGTCTTAGGGCTGATTGTTTCCAAATGCCCTTGCTTTTCTTCAACCTAGACTGTTTTGGGACCAAGAGTTAGGTCCTTCCAAAGGTCTAAAGTGTTCAGGAGGGGTAGTAGTGGTTTAGATGTAATTTTTTTTCCTTCCATGGGGAATGTCATGGATTGAATTATATCCCCAAAAAGTATGTGTGATCTTGGCTAGGCAATGATTCCCAGTGTTGTGTGGTTGTCCTCCATTTTGTGATCTGATGTAATTATCCTTCATTTTGTGATGTGTTATAAATCATAAACATTATATATTAATGAGTAATGAGGCAGGATCAGTGTGAGGTGTATCTGGAGTCATAGTCTTACAAGAGGATGTGACTCAAGTCACACCCTTACTCAAGTCACCACCTTTACTCAAGTCACATACTTGGTTGAGACACACCTTTTATCTTACAAGAAATAAAAGGGGAGAGAAGTGAGCAGAGAGAGAAGGGTCCTCACTACTACCAAGAAAAAAGAGCCGGGAACAGTGTGTGTCCTTTGGACCCATGATTCTTTCACTGAGAACTTCCTACCAAAACAAACTCACTGTCATTGAGTCATATTTCTGACTCACAGTGTCCCCTTCTTGGGTTTCCAAGGCAGTATCTCTATGGAAGTAGATTGCCCAGTCTTCCTTCTGAGGAGTGGCTGGTGGGTTTGAGCCACCAGCTTTGTGGTTAGCAGTCAAATGTCTTAGGCACTACATCTCCAGAGCTCCCAAGAACCTCCTAGACCTAAGGAAGATTGATGCCAAAACACATGGATATCTCAAAGGAATAACAGGCCAACCAGATGTTTAAAAAGAGACAAGGACCTTGCCTTAGAACCAGCACCTTGAATTCAGACTTCTAGTCTCCTAAATTGTGAGAAAATATATTTCTGTTTGTGAAAGCCATAAATCTGTTGTATTTCTGTTATAGTGGCACTGGAAAACCAAGACAAAGATATCCAAGTTTGATTCCCAGCCATTGCTCTTAAAGCACAACCACCACCACCACTCTGTCAGCATAAGCTTACATGTTGCTCTGTGCTAAACAGGTTTCAGAAGAGCTTCCAGACTAAGATAGACTAGGAAGAAAGTCTTGGATTTTTCTGAAAATTAGGCAATGAAACCTCTATGGATCCCATTGTGCATGGAGTCTACATGAGTTAGAGACCAACTCAATGGCAGCTAACAACAATAAAGGGATGCAGAGATTGGAGGATGGTCTGGGTAGAGACTCTTAATAGCAGAGTGTGCACCACTGTTTTGTTCACATAGCTTGAGCTCAGCTTGTCACCCATGATGCTCTGCTCTCTCTTCTTTAACTCTGTCTACCTAGCTGGCACATCTAGAGACAAATATCTGTTAAAAAAAAGGATAAATTAAGTTGTTAAAGGATAGATGGTTTAATTCTGTCTGCTAACAGCTTCAGTGTAGGCACAGCTTTTGACTTCTGTCAAGCACTGTATTCATTCTACATTGAGGACTCTGTGATGACCTCAACCAACCACATTTCTCTCCGATATTCAGTCAACAGAGATATGGGAGGGAAGAGATAAAGAGACAGTTTCCTTCTTGGAGTAAAAACTGACTCATTCAGTCTCTCAGGATAATTTGCTTCTCTTAATCAAATAATGATTTTTTCTTTTTTCATTTTCTGTTTTTGTATCATAAAGAGGATCACTTGAACTCTGATTTTAGTCTCAGATATCAGTGATATCACATTTTCTTCAAACAGTTCTTTTTTTTTTTTCCTTTTGTTTCCTGTTTGTAATCTTCTACCACTTCTCATTTCAGAATCTAGGGCTAAACCATGATACATGTGATCTATCTACATTTAAATTCTGTTCCAGAAGTAATATATATGGATGCATTTTTTTCCCAAAAGGATGTATTTATTTCCTGGTTTAAATATAATTTGATTGGTTTGGTTACAATTACAAAGAGAAAACTTCTAAGACAGACAATCAGATCAGACAGAGAATGTGTTAATAAAATCAGGGCTTCTATGAAAAAGCAATTCTGACAGATTAGAAAAGTGTATCTTTGTGTGAATACTGCCCAAGTTGTCAAGCCTTCTTCCCACAGTGACAGCAGGCTCCCTCAAGCTTCAGGGACACCCTGTCTTCTCATCACATTATGGAAAACCAGCCTGAAACTATATTTGGATCTTTCTGTCAGAGAAGACCATGAGACAGGAAGTAACACTCCCTACTTGAAGTCTCCAGCAACTGTTGATAATACTTACAGTCATTACTATGGAAGTTCCATTTTACAGAGATAGAAGCTGAGGTTTTAAGTGAATAAATCACTTAACCTAATCTTTTGAGAAAAGGGTCAGTGTTCTCCTTCATGGAAGATCTGACAATGTTTCTGTGCACCAAATTTATCTCAATTTGGAAAATCCACCAGCAATAAACAGGGTTTTCATGGTAGCCTCAAAAACACTAACTGAAAGGTTGGTAGTTTGAATCTACACAGGGCACCTTGGAAGAAAGGCCTGGAAATCTATCTCCCAGAGATCACAGTCATTGAAAATCATACAGAACAGTTCCACTCTGAAACATATGAGGTCACCATGAATCAGGATCGAATCAATGACAACTGGTGGTGGTGGTGGTCACATTAACCTGAATGGTTAATTATCAGTGAGTAAATCCATCAATAAGAAGACAAGAAATTCAACTCCATGGCTGTGAAAGATATGAAAAGTCAGACATGTTTAGCCTCTTGCTCTCTCTGAGCAACCATTAGAGACCCTCATGGGAAACTAGCCACCAGTCAAGGGAGAAAGGGCAGAGCAGTCCTGAGTGAACAAAGGTGATATTTAGTGCTTACAAATAATATCCAACTCCAGCACCAGTGGGGAGCTTGGCCAGTGAGGGCATCTCCTAGGAAACCATCAGATAACACTGGGAGAGAAAGGCTTTAACCTAAAAAGAGCTACAGGGGAAAACAATGCACATTAGTTAGAAATCAGCTTTGTTTCATAATGCAGCAGTCATTTCTTGTTCAGCAAATAGTCTGCACTGTTCATGTGGATGCATTCATGCACAGAGCAGCCAATCCTATGCTCCTTAGGATTCCAGATGTCAGCATCTCCACAAAACAGGAGAGGTAGTAGAAGCAGAACCTCTACCTGGCCTGACAGAGAACAAACAGCCCAGCCAGCCCTTGACAATGAGAGTACTGGCGGTGATCATGTGGACTGCAGAGAAACCATGACACAGGAATGGAGGGTGGCCAGGGTTTTTACACACAAAATGACTTGTATGGTAGGTGTGTTTCAGGGAGTAGTGACTTCTGACAGAGCCCCAAAGATTTCAAAACTTTCTCTTTCTTCACTGCCCAAGACCTCATCTTTATCCTCCTTTCTTTCCTTCCCCAAGTCACACACATTCCTTTCAGAAGCTTGCTCTATTCCCCCCTTTTTAAAACCACTTCCAGAATTCATTGGAAGGTAAACTTTAAAAATGTAAGTTTTATTTAGGATGGTCCTTTATTCATTCATCTTTATATATGGTCAACAAAGTATGTGTGGAAGTGCCTACTATTTGCTAAATAAGTTTCTGGGATCTAGCAGAGGCCAGATGAGTATCTCTTGCTCAGTACCAAGTCCACCACATCAGTGCCAGCAGAGCCAGCCAGAGAGCCTGGACACAGTCGTCCTTTCACTGATGACTATTTAAACTCTCAGTTGCCTAGCAACACATGGTGATAGAGCAATGACAAACATACTTCAGAATAATCTTCTGAATCTTGTCAGTTAGATGTTAAAATAATAATAATAATAAGAGTGAAAAGCAAACAAAAACATCTTTGGTGAATTCAGAGTATATCTTGTTGTTTCTTTGCAGCAGTTGTTTCCTTATTGAAGGTGGTGCTCCTGTCTTGGCAAGGGACATGTTTCCATCTAAATGTTTCTCTAGCCCAAAAGTTCCCATTTGAGATTATCAATATATATACCAAAATAAGGAGCTCTGGTAGCATAGTGCCTAAGGCACTTGACTGCTAACCAGAAGGCTGGTGGTTCAAACCCACCAGCCACTCCTCGGAAGGAAGGTTGGACAATCTACTTCCATAGTGATACTGCCTCAGACATCCAAGGAGAAGTAGCTATGAGTCAGGTCTGACTCGATGGCATATAACAACAACAACAACAATACCAAAATAATTTCATGGCATGTGGGGTCCAGTGCATATTGGTAACCAAAGACATTAAGCTTTCATGGCTCTGACTAGCCATAGCTAGTCCTTGATGCAGAGTTTCAGCTCTGATTTGATAGTGAAAGCTTCCTGAAACCCATCAGAACCCCCTTAAAGACAGACATGGTTTGCTAAGTCAAGCAATAATGTAAACAAAATTACCAAGAAGTTAAAAGGACAAATTGTTGTCATGTCTTTTAAAAGGAATGTAAGAAGGAATGAAAGACCTTATAATTTAACCTTCATTCTTATGGTTAAATTTCAGGTTGTTTTTATTCATTTATAACAGCAATGGAAAGAGTTTTTCATCAGACAGATCTGGTCAAATCCCACTTACTTAAAATCTACAAATTGAGCTGCAGCTTAATCCATAATTCAAAAACGAAAACTATTCTGCAAGCTATCACAACAAATCGGTGTTAGGATTAAATGAACTCAGTAATGGAATGTCAAATTCCAGTCCTAGCATATAATAGGTGCTTAATAAATATCTCCCTCCATAGCTTTTTGCTGAACAGAAATGTCATTTGTCCCATCTGAGTTAGAGTAGCTTTAACCGCTTAAACATGCTATTGTTGTTAAGTGCCTTCAAGTCAATTCCCACTCACAGTGACCCTATATGACAGATTAGAACTGCCCCATAGGCTGTAATCTTTTCAGGAGCTGGTTGGCAAGTCTTTCTGCCATTGAGCAGCTGGATGGTTTTGAATCACCAACCTTTAGATTAGCAGCCAAGCACTCAACCATTGTGCCCCCAGGGATGCATTGAAAGAAAGCTGTAATTCGGGCTCTTCCCAAATGCAGACTGAAGGTTCTCATTAGCACACATTAGTATTACTCTGTGGTACTAACAGTGAAAGATTCACACTATATTTTTACAAACTAATTTAAAAGACTCTCCTCTCTCAATCTGGTAACAGCTACTCTGACTATAAATCTCTCCTCTCACTCATTCTTCTCTTCCTCTCTGCCCCCACTTGTTCACTGTCTCTTTTATTCTGCTTCCACCTTTAGCCCTCACCCCAACACCCTGACCTCCCCTTCCTCTCTTCCTGCTAAATTTAGAGGCAGAGCTGTCTCCCTGGTGTGAGAGGTTGGAGGGCTGTGGCAACAGGGTACAGAGCTGATCTTGAGTTGGCTGTCTGCAGTGAGGGAAGGACAAATGTCAGAGAGACCTGCTCCCTGGTCACCCTCCAGGCAGCCCCAGCATTCACTCCTCAGCAGCCTCTCTTGACAGGCAGGGTAAAAGGAGGAGGGCACAAGGGCCTTTGAAGTCTGGCTGCCTGTCACCAGAGCTCAAAGAGACCAAGGGCTTGTCAGAGCACAAGTCACTGGGGCTCTCCCTCTTTCCCAATTAATTCAGTTGGCTCTGCAGGGAAAGGGCTTGTGCTATGCCCAGAACTGAGTCGAAAGCACAGCTTGCTGGTTCAGTGCTACAGCACCTTAAATCTTTTCTAAGTGCCAGACCCCAGCTGTAAGATAACTTTACACAATCCTCCAAGGGAAGCAAAACTAGGCATTTGACCCAGAAAGGGGAGTCCATAGGAGTGTCACCCCTGCTCTCATCCTAGACCCATGTGCTGGCCAATGTCAGGAATCCTGTCACCAGAGCTTGCTACCTTTATATGGGCTTTACTTCTTCCCATCCCAGAAGTCTACCTGAAAACAAGCACTATTCATTTCTAACAGGGTTGGTGATTATCATCTCTTTCTGAGAACATGTTTAGAGAAGGAAAAGCACAAGTCCTCTGAAGGTACCAGGAACAATAGTATGAGGTTACCAGAAAAGAGACAGGGGATTCCAGAGAAAAATGCCCTTGACTCGCCATTTAGCCCATTCTTCACATTAATTTAACAAATGTTTGTCAAGTCCCTGCTGCGTGCTGAGCCTTGCATAGGGGCCATCACCCATGTCCTATGATTCACTTTCCGAAGACAAGCCAGATAGGACATCTCACACTCACTCATCACCCCTTAGCCTGGATATCTCCAGGGAGCTTGTAAAGGACACACAGAGGGGTAGAGATCAGAAGACAAGATCAGGAATAGCCCTCATTCACAATGCAGAATGACATCAGGAAAGCCCCCAAGCATGCAGGGGAAAGGTGGAAAGCAATCAGTATTTATTTCAGAAGTTTTGAAGGTTAAGACTGAGCTGACTCATTAAAGATAAGCATCAGTGGGGAAAACCTGATGTTTCTTTCCAGAAAGACAGTTCTTAGGTTAGAGTGGCAGTGTACTATGGAGGTGCAATATAGACTGCACTGGATTCAAATTCAGTCCTCAGTTTTGACCTCAGGGCTATCACCACTCAGCTAGATGGTTCTGAATAAGTTACTTTGTTTCTATGAAAATGGAAGACAATAGTGGCCCAACCTATCTCACAGGAGTAGGGTGAGACCGGAATGTGCTCTGTAACCTGTGATTTGGAAGTGCTGTCCTTACAATAGACATCAACTCTTACAAAAGTAGGCATGGAAGGATGTGTGTGTTGGGGGGGAAGCAGGTGTCGAGTGGATTCTTACTCATAGGGACCCTATATGACAGAGTGAAACTACCCCCACAGGTTTCCCAGGCTGTAATCTGTATGGGAACAAATCATTAGGTCTTTTCTCCTGTGGAGTAGCTGGTAGGTTTCAACTGCTGACTTGTTAGTTAACAGCTGAGTGCTTAACCACCATGCCACTAAATCTCCTTCTGTGGAAAGAGAAGTGATCCCCTAAGTTATAGCTTAAGAGACAAAGTGAGGGCTGACAAGCTAGTGAAGCTTTGGCAGCTGTAGTACAAAGCTTCATGCTCCATAGAAGTGCCCCCAAAGGGGCCTTTTGACCACATCTATATCTTTTGCCCTGTATCATTAATATTGTTACAATTAAATCCAGCAGCAGTGCTGGGGTAAGGACAAGTTTGTTTTTCTAGTGTGCTGTGTTCAGCTCTTTTAAAGAAATGCAAATGTATACCAAAACCAAAATAACAAACCTGTTGCTGTCTGGTCAATTCTGACTCATGGTGACCCTATTCTACAGAGCAGAACTGCTGTGTAGGGTTTTTTTGTTTTTTTTTTTTTTTTTTTTGCTATGTTCTTTATGGAGGCAAGTCATCGGGCCTTCCTTTCGTGGTGTCAGTTGTTGGATTCAAATTATCAATCTTTTGATTAATAAACCAAAAAAAAAAAAAAAAAAAACCTCACTGCCATCGAGTCAAATCCGACTCATAACGACCCATTCTTGGGTTTCCAAGGCCATATCACTATAGAAGTAGATTGCCCGATCTTCCTTCTAAGGAGTGGTTGGTGGGTATGAACCACCAGCCTTCTGGTTAGCAGTCAAATGCTTTAAGCACTAGGCCTAATAGCCAGGTGGAAACCATTTGTGCCACCCAGGGACACAATGTATATAGGAGATTATAAATGCTTGTGAGATACTTGGGATGAATGGACATTCATTCATTATGCTTCATAATAACACATTGCATTACTGGCCCCAAATCTGAACTTCCTTTCACCATTAATGACTACCTTTCACTAATTTGACCTTATATGAACTGTGTGGGGATATTATTCTAAGAAAATCAAACAAAGAATCCTAAAATGGCTGATTGTATGCTGTCAGATGCCTTCATTGTGGGTACCTCATCTCAGATCCAGATTTCCTAATAGCCCTATAATTAAAACTCTGCTCAGTAACATGCTTGTGTATTTAGCCTGAAATGACTCTGGTTGATCAGCAGTTCTGTAATAGGTCCAAGTACTAAGAAACTGGAAGAAGTACAGCCAGCATGCTCCTTAGAAGTGAGGAAAGGGAGACAGTGTTTCTCATGCACTTTGGACATGTTATCAGAGTGGACCAGTCCTTGGAGGAGGACATCATGCTTGGTAAAGTAGAGAGCATCAGCAAAAAAGAGGAAGGTCCTCAGTGAGATGGAATGACACAGTGACTGCAACAGGGAGCTCAAACAGCAACAATTAAGGGGATGGCACAGGATTAGGCAGTGTTTTGTTCTGTTGTACACAGGGTCACTGTAAGTTGAAATCAACTTGATGACACCTAACAACAGCTAAGAAATTGGGGGAGATGGGGTCATTCCATCAGGAAAAAAAAAGCATATTCTGGTTATGTCCCTTTGTTATAATTTATAAGCAGTATCAGCAGCCAAGTAATTCTCTTCAGCAAATAGATTCACTGCTCTGACCATTCAACAAGATGATTTTAATTATAATTATTAAACAGTTCAGTCATCTGTGTCTGGTCTCACTTGATCCATCAGGGAGAATTGGTGCTATACCTCTAAATCACAGGCCTGACCTCAGACAAGGGAGCCTTGCTCAGGGGCCTGAGGGTTGGTGAAGAAGTGAATGAGTAACTTTGTCACTTCAATTGACAGTGTGGCTTCATTACTCGGTCTCCTCACAGCATCTTTTATTTACAAAACCGTATGATTTATTTCTGAAAGCCATAGTCAGTGAAGCACCAGCTCTCACATGTGAGAAGTGTTCATTATTTTTAAAAATGGTTATTGAATACACAGTATGTTACAAGAGTTGAGCCAGGCTCCAGGTTAAAGGGAGAGGCATGCATATCCTCACTGGTATGTTATCCACTCAAAAAAGAGGGGAAAAAAAAAAAAAAAAAAACCACTGCCATCGAGTGGATCCCAACTCATAGCAACCTCCATTGGGGTTCCAAGGCTGTAAATATTTATGGAAGTAAATTGTCTCATCTTGCTCCCACAGAGCAGCTGGTGGGTTTGAATTGCTGACCTTCTGGTTAGCAGCCAAATGCCTTCCCAGTGTATCACCAGAGCTCCTTGTGTTACCCACAGCCATATACATAGGAGGTTTTAATCAGGTCTGACACCACAATATAGAAGAGAAAAGATTCAACACAAAGAAGGAACCCTAAGGTAAACTATGAACTGTAGTTAATAATACAATCTGTCATCAAGTCAACTCCAACTCACTCCAACTCATGGTGACACCACGTGTGTCAGAGTTGGCCTGCACCTCATACAGTTTTCAATGGCTGATTTTTCAGGAGATCACCAGGTCTTCCTTCTGAGGTGCCTCTGGGTGAACTCAAACTGCCAACCATTCAGTTAGTAGCAAAAGGTGTAACCATTTGTGCTACCCAGGGATCCTCATGTATTTTTAAAAGAGGTTTATTGTAAAAATCCAGGGATAGTTCAATACGAGAAATATTACACATAATTCAACAACAAACTTAGTTAGTAATATTGAATCAATATTGGCTCATCCATTATAATAAATCTGCCACAGGAATGCAAGATGTTAATGATAGTGGAAACTGTGAAAGGGGCAGGAAGGATATAAAGGAATTCTCTGTACTTTAGGCACAATTTCTCTGTAAACCCAAAATAATCTGTTAAAAAGAAAAAGAGAGAGAGCAAAGTGTATCTTGAGATGACCATAAGCAAAAGATACGTTGGCCACTGACTCTCTTGTCATCCTCATAAGGGCAGAAGTTGTCAGGCCAGATCTTTTGGCCTGAAGTAATCACTCTCTGCCTTGGACTGGGGGTGAAGTTGCTCTCCTCTCCCAAGGAAGCTACTGTTAGGACTACAGGGATCGGCATCTACTAGGACTCAGGGAAACACAAACTGATTTTGTGTCCTCATGTAGAGTAATGGAAATGAATATTTAAAGGTATAAAGTCATAAAACTGTGGGATACGATAAAAACATCAGGCACTAAGGTCTGGCTGCTACATACACTCCAAAATGTGCACATGTTTATAGCTCCTCAACTACTTTTTTGCTCTTTCACAGAAATGCCACACCCAGAAACTGGCATCATGCCCTTCACCCTAGAAGTTTAGAAGTCAGAGAGAGCAGGTCTCCTGACCGTAGAACTGAGTGAAGTAAACTCACTTCACTCAGGAAATAAAGCTGGTGTGGGCCAGTGCACAAGGGGCTGCAGTGAGTCTCCAGGAGCTGCCTCCTCTCTCTGCCTAGGCCAGTGGCCCCACACATGTGAATGTCAGCGTCCAGGTTGATGAGACATGATAGAAAGCAGAACTTGAGTTGATTATGCCAGAGGGACATTAGAATTTATGTTTAATATCATGTTTATGTAAGTTTCTGTTTATTGTTGTTAAGATATTTTCAACTATACTTAACATAAAAGGAGCTCTGGTAGCACAGTGCCTAAGGCATTTAAGTGTTAACCAGAGGTCGGTGGTTCAAACCCACCAGCTGCAGAAGATAAGACAATGTACCTCCTTAAAAATTTACCACCTTGGAAACACAGTGGGGGTTGTTATGAGTCAGAATTGACTCAGTGGTAGTGGGTTATTTAGTGGGTATATCTACACAAGCTATAGTTCAGTTTTTTTCTCTAGATTTATATGTTTAAATACTAATCTAATAATCTCCTAAGTACATTTTGTGCTGTTTCACTTTTACTGTTTTGTTCTGTTGTGTTTTACTATTGACATAGTCATGCATGGGACTGCACAGAGACACAGATACACATGCACATGTAAGCACACATTTCTTCCCAAAGCACTGGCCCATGACAACTGTACTTCCTAATCAAAAATAACCAAACCCACTGCCATTGAGTTCATTCTCACTTATGGTAACCTCACGTGTTATACAGTAGAACTCTTCCATAGGGTTTTCTTGGCTATAATCTTTAATGAAGCACCAGGTCCTTCCACTGCACCACTGGGTGGGTTCAAATCACCAACCTTTAGGTTAATAGTTGGGCAGAAACCATTTGTAATACCTAGAAAACTTTCACTTCCATTCGTTGTTGTAGTTGTGTGTCACTAAGTTAATTCTGACTCATAATGATGGTATATAACAGAGTTGAATTGCCCCTCAGGGACTTCTAGACTGTAATCTTTACAAGAACAAAATGCTGTGTCTATATCCTTTTGAGCCACTGGTGGATTCAAACCACAGAATTTTTAGTTAGCAGCTAAGTGCTTAACCAAGGCTCTTTTACTATCATAGATTTTTTTTTTTTTTGGGGGGGGGGGCTTTAATTTCATCCTAATTTCTCTACACTATTTGGATAATTAAATTTTAGGATCATTAAAACCCCAATGCTTAATAGGACAAAGCTCTAACAGTGAAAAGCTGTATGTCTCCTTCAGCATTCCCAGGAGAATGGTTCTATCAGGAGCAGGGAAGACATGCAATTTATGCAAAAGTTGTCACAGGACTCCATCTGAGAAATGACTCCAGGGAGCTGGGTTACTTGGATGCCTAGCAGAGTCTTCATTTGGACCAATTTGATCAAAGAACAAAGCTTCCAGAGACACATGCTGAAGCCTGAAACTCTATTTCCAGGAAGCATTATTTCCTTGTCCTGAGCAATAAGGCTGAAAGCACAGTCCCCCAGAGAAGAAGTTTACTCACCTTAAGTGTGAGAGACCAGTGTTGGAGCTCCTTCTGAACACAAGGTTCAGGGAAAGAAAACGTAGGTCCCGCTTATCTCCAGGTGGGGAAATCAGGGAGGCACAAAGGCAGAGATAAGAGGGCACAGAGATGGAAGGAAAGCTGGCAGCCCCAAAATGCTGCTCACAGCAACTGTGAACACTTGTGGTCCCTCAGTTCAAGCTGCCTAGCTGAGAGACAAGGAAATCTGCAGTGGGTTCTGTACCTTTTGCTTGATTCAGCCAAGATGAGTTGGGGCCTTCTAGGTGTTAAGATCCATGCTCAGTTCTCTGGAGACAGTTTCTTGCCTCCAGTAGCCTACAGTCCAATGAGCCAAACACTCTGACTACATGATAGGAGAACATGAAGACACATATGTTAAGCAGTAAAGTGTATGGTCTGGGTAGAAACTTGCCTCCATCTTCAAAATACCAATTCCAACCTAGACGTACGTACATTGTTCTTAATTCTGTAGAGCTCTTAAGATAAAAATTATTTCAGCAAAAGAATAATGCTATTTTCCCCTGCTGCTGAACTTCCTTTCCCTTTCCATCAGGATGCCATAGCCAACAGCAGACTTCAGGGACAGGAACACAAGAGAAAAATGTCACCCAGAAACTCTAGTCAGTTTGTGCAGATTGCCACTTATAGGTTGCAAATTGCCTAAATTATATAAGACACTACTGCAATAATAATAACTATTAGAATGATAAGGAGCTCTGGTAGCATAGTGGCTAAAGCACTTGACTGCTAATCAGAAGGATGGCGGTTCAAACCCACCAGCCACTCCTCGGAAGGAAGGTTGGGCAATCCTACTTCTGTAGTGATACTGCCTCAGAAACCCAAGGAGGGGTCGCTATGAGTCAGGGCTGACTCGACGGCACATAACAACAAAAACAACAACATTAGAATGATAATGATGATGATGATGATGATGATGATGAACTAACTGATACTGAGTTTATCTTCTCTGTATCCTTAACAAAGCTTGACCTAAAATTGTGTTCAACAGGTGTTTATGAGTGAATGAATGAAATGCTAAATCAAGGAATATACACACCAACCAAGTCCCAAATTTTCTTATCTCCCAGGGTTTTCATAATCTTTTCTTTCTAAATAAAAATAATCCAATCCCTCCTCTGTGGAAAGACCACATCTCTCAGCAAGTTCCCATCCCTTAGTATGTTTTTTTTAACCTTTTATTGTTACTTGAATGAAAATTTAAAGAACAAATTGGTTTTCCATTCAACAATTCATACACATTTTGCTTTGTGACATCCATTATAATCCCAACAATGTAACAGCACTCTTTCCACTTCCTCCTTTTGTTTCTCATTTTCATCCTTCTTTCCTATCTCTTCCTGCTTTCTGAGCTTCATCCCTGGGCAAAAACTACTCTTTTGATCTTGTATGGCTGATTGTTCTAAGTAATGTGTATTCCTCTAGTGTTTTTGTTCAGCTCATAAGCCTGTCTATGGCCTGGCTGAAAGTTGAACCATGGGAGTGAGTTAAATTCTAGGTTTGAAGGGTGTTATTGGGCCACCAGTCTCTAGCAGACCATGTGTCTTGCTCTATCCTCCCCAAATGTGGTCACCCTCCCTTCTTCCATTCCCCCACACCAAGGCTGACACTCAGTGTAGGATTTTACAACTTCAATCTGCCTGAGGATAACCAAGGTAACAGAGCGCTGAAAAGAAAAACTTCAAAGTTAAATATCAGAACCCATGGTTTCTATCACCCATTAACAAAGTAATTCCACGATGGCAGACATATCCCTCTTTAGGCAACACAGGCCCTTACATACACACTCACCATATACCCTCACACCTAACATATATGGCTGTGACGCTCCCAGATAACTGCTCACTGTGGTTGTCTCTTCACTCCCCAAATCAAGAGTCTCACGCCATGTTTTCCCTCCAACTTCACTGAGTCCAGTCAAAACAATTGACCTCAAAATAACTCTCCCATAGTTCTTGTCTTGACCACAGTGAGGACAGACAGCTCCTATATCAGTTTAAGTTCTCCCTTGTCACAAGGTTATGCTCTGGCCTTGTTTTTGCATAACTAAGGAGCTGATGAAAAAGTTTACCAGGCAAATAATATAATTCCTTTAAAGGCAGATTCTGTGACCACACCCAGACTACAGAACACCTGTGTTGGTTTGCTTGTTTGGGGATTTTCTTAGCAGCACACTTGTCTGGGATCTGCCACATGTAGAGGGAGTGGGGGTAAGCCCTGAAAAGGCTTCTTCCCCAGGTGTCGGGGAGCTTGAGCCTGGGTCACATCTCCCCTAACATGGCAGGACCCTGGCTTCAGTGAACAATCTGCCACCTACCTCCTTCAACTTCCTCTGTCATGTCTCTGCCCTGCTTTGTGCAGAGGCCCAGGGAGGAGGACTGTCAGTGTAGACAGGTCCTGGGCAGCAGAAAGAATGCAGCAAAATCTGCCTACCACTGACATCTTAATAATCACCAAGTTTTCAAAGAAACTTCCAACCACAGGGAAACTTCCAGACAAAATTGACTCCCAACGAAATGCATTTACCTCTCAGTTCTTTTCTACACATACTTTATGACAGCACTGTGAGTCTCCTGCCTTGGTTTAAAATCTTGTCAGCTTTTAAGAGCAAAGCAGAATGGAAGTGAGTTGGTATTGAGAAAAAATATATCTATCAGTCAGGATCTTAATTACCTCAGTACCTGCTAAGGAATGCAGGGTCCCCAGCTTGCACCTGTGCTGCTTGTAATGGCCCTATAGACCTCGGACCCTCTTAGGATGGCCAAGGCAGAGCATCTGTAAGGCCAGACAGAGGTCAGAGTCGGTACAGTGAGAAATGAGCAGCTAAACAGCAATTCTAAACCCTCTGACATAGACCTTCCTGATTCTTTGGTCCCTCAACACCCAAGAGTATTCTTTGTAGGGGATCCTCCATTAGATCCTGCTTTTACCATAAGGTCTAACGTCATTAATGTTTTAGGGAAAAGAGCATTAAATCTCTGTGTCCTCTCTCCTCAGTGATCTGTTTTCTCAGCCTGAGGTCACTGGCAGAAAGAAAATGGAAGAAGGATTTGAGAGTAAAAACTCTTCTTTTCCTCTTCTGAACCTCTTCAGCTACAGGCTTCCTCTCCAGGTGTCCTGCCTGGTCCTTTGTCCTTTCCACTACAAAACTTTGCTTCCTTTACAGCTTTGCTCATACCCCTCCTAAACTAGAAAATTGTCCTCAATTCTTCCAGACTATGAAAACTGTTCCCTTCCCTGATCTCAATCCTATTACCAAGATCCAGCCTCACAGACTGTTGGCTTAGAGGGCCTTTGGCTGGAAGAAAACCCTATCACCTCTTACTTGCCCTGGACCTACAGTACTAGGGTTGTCCTCTCCTCCTATGGTCTTACCATGCAACTGAGCACAGGGCTATTCACCCATATGAAACAGACAGTCTAATTCAGACTGCAATGTACAGAAAGATGAGAGAATATCATTCATGAGTTTATCTTATTAAGACCTCCCTACCTGGGAACCCTGAATGTTATACTTACAGAGGACAAACTACCCCCAAGTAAGATACAAATCCAAAGCTTAGCTCAACATGGCAGACGGAGGCTGGTGGCCTGTCAGTGCTGGTTATGACAACTTGTTTCCTGACCTGCTTTTGTTTTTAAAGTTCACAGCTTTTCTGGCAGCCACAGGGGACAAGACCATGGTATTTGTCAAGGGAATCATATCAGTATGAAGTGGCAGAAGAAGGCTGAGCAAAATGTCCCACCATGTGGTACTAGAGGGCCCAGAATGATATTGTTAACAACTTCTGCTCCCATACCATTGAAGTGCCACTATCACAAGAACTTAGAAGAAGGCCAGAGGGGATGAAGAGTTGAAGATTTGGAGATTTTAGCTAGACCTTGGAAAACATTCAGGATTTGGATGGAAGATTGAGCAGGAATCATGGAAGACAAGGTGCTGCAGAGGAAAAATCATTGATGGTTGAAATGAAGGAGTCCTTGGGTGGTACAAATGGTTAACTGCTCTGCTGCTAACCAAAAAGTTGGAGATTCAAGTTCACCTAGAAGCATCTCAGAAGAAAGCCCTGGCAATTTACTTCCAGTCACTGAAAATCCTATGGAGCACAGTTGTCTGACACAAATGGAGTTGCCATGAGTCAGAATTGACTCGACTGCAAATGGGGCTTTACTGGGAACAAAGAAACCTGGATTCTACCTTTGTCCTCTGCTGGTGAGAATGTAAAATGGTGTCACTGTTGCAGTGGTTCCTCAAAAAGTTATACATAGAAGTACCATAAATCAAAATCCAATCTGTTGTCATTGAGTGTAGTGAACTGCCCAACAGGGTTTCTAAGGCTATAAATCTTTATAGAAGCAGACTTCCACCTCTCTCTCACAAGAAGCAGCTAGTGGGTGTGAACTACCAACCTTCTCATTAACAGCCAAACACTTTAACCACTGCACCACCAGGGATCCCTAGAATTACCATGTTGTTGTGACTCATAGCGACCCCTCCTTGGGTTTCTGAGGCAGTATCACTACAGACGTAGATTGCTTCATCTTCCTTCTGAGGAGTGGCTGGTGGGTTTGAACCACCAGCCTTCTGGTAGGAGTCAAGTGCCTTAGGCACTACACTACTCAGCATTCCATTCCTAGGTATACACCCAAAAGAACTGAAAGGAAGAACTCAAATAGATATTTGTACCTGAATGCTCACTGCAGCATTATTCACAACAGTCAAAAGATGGAAACAGCCCAAATGTCCATCAAGAGATGAATGGATGGATAATCACAATGTGGTATATACATGAAGCATTATTCAGTCATAAAGAGAAATGAAATTTTAATACACACCACCATATGGATGAACCTTGAAAACATGCTGAAGTGAAATAAGTCAGGTAGCAAAGGTCAACTATTGCATGATTCCATTTATATGAAATATCTAGAATAGACAAATGTAGAAAAACAAATTGTAGATTAGAGGCTACCGGAAGCTGAGGGGAGAGCAGATTGGTATTCACTTTCTGTTTAGGGTGATGAGAATCTTTTGGAAATTGATAGTGGTGATGGTTGCACAACAATGTGAGTGTAATAAATGCCACTGAACTGTACACTTTAAAATGGTTAAATTAGAAGATTTTATGTCATGTATATTTCACCACAATAATTATAAAAATAAAATAAAAAACATTAAATAAGTTTTAAATAGAAACCTGTGTTCTAGTCACAGCTTAGATACTGACACACAATGGAGCCTCGGGCAAGTCAATTAACATCTTAGAGCCTCTGTTTTCTCATCAGTACAGCTAAATGAGGAGTTCTGGTGGTGTAGTGCCTAAAGCATTTGACTGCTAACCAGATGGCCGCTGTTCAAACCTACCACCCACTCCTCAGAATCCTCAGAAGGAAGGTTAGGCAATCTACTTCCAGAGGCAGTGAGGTTTACATATATATATATATATATATATATATATATATATATATATATATATACACACTTAAATGAGATAAGAGATGGACACACCTGAAGTTTAACATATTGTGATTAAAGAGAACATTGCCCTGAGTTGGGAAGTGAAGAAAGTGCTGCCATGGACCTGGACACCATGAGTCAGATTCAGAAGGAATGGCAAAAGTTTAAATCCTCGGAAGTGAGAGATAAAGTAGACCATGCAAGGACAACTGCAAAGGTGGAAGGCTGGGAAGTTGTCCTCTGGACTAGATACATAGGGTGGGATTTCTGGCTGGAAATAAACAGCTGGTTTCCTTGCATGGAAATGATAGCTCTGTCTGGGGAAAAGAGTAGTAACTGAGGTAGAGAGAGAATGTAGAAAAGCAAAGCAGACACCCAAGACTATGAGGGTGGCTGAAATTGCTGGACCGATTGTGTGCATTTCTTCCCAAATTCCAGGTCTGAAATCAGAGATCTCATGTTGAAAAGGGGTTGGGTGGGCCTGGTGGGTGGTGAAGAAAGGGTAGTATTTGCCCCATGAAACCAAAAAATCTAACCTACTACTGAAGAGTCAATTCCAACTCATAGGGACATAGTAGAACTGTCCCATAGCATTTCCAGGGCTGTAATCTTTATAACTTCATGGATTATTTGCTCAGCATACAGATTGAAAGCTGAACTACATGAAGAAGAACCTGGCATCAGGAAGACTCATTAACAATCCCCAATATGCAGTTTACACAATCCTGCTCGCTGAAAGTGAAGAAGACTTAAAGTATTTACTGATGAAGATCAAAGGCTACAATCTTCAGTATCGATTATATCTCAACATAAACCAAAAAACAAAACAAAACAAAAACTCACTGCCATCTAGCCGATTCTAACTCAGGAACCATCTTTGGGTCTCCAAGATGGTAAATCTTTATGGAAGTAGATTGCTTAGTCTTCCTTCTGCAGAGTGGCTGGAGGGTTTGACCCATCAACTTTCTGGTTAGCAGTCAAATGCCTTGGACACTATGCCACCATCCCCCCCTCAAAAAAAGGGGAGCTGTGGTTGCATAGTGCCTATGGCATCTGACTGCTAACCAGAAAGCTGGTGCTTCAAACCCAAGAGCCACTCCTCAGAAGGAAGACTGGTTAATCCACTTCCATAGAGATACTGCCTCGGAAACCCAAGGAGGGGTTGCTATGAGTCAGAATCAACTCACTGCTCCTTATCTCAACATAAAGAAAACAAAAGTCCTCACACCTGGATCAATAAGCAACATCATGATAAATGGAAAAAAGATTGAAGTTGTCAGGGATTTCATTTTACTTGGATCCACAATCAACACCCATGGAAACAGCAGTCAAGAAATCAGACTACATATTGCACTGGGCAGATCTGCTGCAAAAGACTTCTTTAAAGTGTTAAAGAGCAAAAATGTCACTTTGAAGACTAAGGTATGCCTAACCCAAACCACTGTATTAATCATCTCATATGCAAGTGAAAGCTGGACAATGAGTACAGAAGAATGAAGAAGAATTGATGCATTTGAACTATGGTGTTGGCAAAGAATACTGAAAATACCATGGACTACCAAGAACAAACAAATTTGTCTTGGAAGTACATCCAGAATGTTCCTTAGAAGAAAATGGCCAGACTTTGTCTCAAATGCTTTGGTTATGTTGTCAGAAGGGACTAATCCCTAGAGAAGGAGATCATGCTTGGTGAAAGGGGGAAGATCTTCAGCAAGAAGGACTTACACGATGGCTGCAATGATGGGCTCAAGCATAGCAACAGTTGTGAGGATGGCACTGGTCCAGGTAGCGTTTCTTTCTGTTGTACATAGGGCTGTTATGAGTCAGAGTTGACTACACAGCACCTAACAACAACAACAACAACAATCTTTATAGAAGCAGATTGCCACATTTTTCTCACGTACAGTGGGTGGCAGGTTTGTACCACCAACCTCTTGGTTAGGAGTCCAGTGTTTAACCACTGTGTCACCAGGGCCCTTAACTGTCCCATAAAAAACTGCAAACAACACAAAACTTGTTTTCCCAAGAAGTGATTGTTAAACATTTACCACTACATTTACCACTATCCAAGGGCTTCTAAGGAGCTCTGGTGGGGTAGTGGTTAAAGCATTAGGCTGCTAACTAAATGGTCAAGTGATGTAATGAAAAGATGAAGCAGTTTACTTCTGCAAAGATTTACGGCCTTGGAAGCCCTATGGGGCAGTCCTAATCTGTTCTAAAGGGTCACTATGAATTGGAATCACTTCAATGGCAGTTTTTTTGTTTTGTTTTGTTTTGTTTTGTTCAGGGCATCTAATTTCAAGGGGGAGCTCTGGTAGTGTAATGCCTAAGGCATTTGACTGCTAACCAGAAGGCCGGCAGTTCAAACCCAGCAGCCACTCCTTGGAAGGAAGATTGGGCAATCTACTTCTGTAGTGATATTGCCTCGGAAACCCAAGGAGGGGTTGCTATGAGTTGGGTCCGACTCAACAGCACATAGCAACAAACAACAACAACAATTTCAAGGGAGGAGATGATCAGTAAAAAGAAAGCAAAAAACAGCTTCAGAGATGGAGGAACAGAATTGTGTGCCATCCCCTTGATTCCAAACCTACCACCCACTCCTCAGAAACACAGTCATATTGCCCCCTAGGGTTTCCAAGGCTGCAAATCTTTAGGGAATCAGATTACTACATCTTTCTCCCACAGAGCAGCTGGTGGGTTCAAGCCTCTGACCTTTCAGTTAGCATCTAAGCACGGTAACCACTGCACCTCAAGGGCTCCTTAGGAAGGAGAATTCCACCCAAATCCAAGCAAGAGAGATTTTCAAGAAGAATGTCTTTGTAGGTATGGGGAGAGTCCATCATAGCCATCTGCATTCTCTCAATGGTATGCTCAGTGACTTTTGTCATGAGTTACTGAGACAGTTGGCTGGCCCAGTGCCAAAGAAGGAAGTGACCTTACTGCAGGCTTCTGGACATGTACCACCTTGCCCTGCACCACCGGGACCATGGCTTCACCACGTTAATGGGAGAACAGACTTTTTTCCTGACATTTTCTCTAAACCCATGGCTCTTTAGGAAAATGAAAAGCCATTCATCCGTCTGCCTCTGACAGCATTTGGTGAGAAATGATAGAAAGACTTCATCCTTCCTGGGACTGAAGACATGATAGCAATGTGCAGAAATTAACAATCTCATTTATTAGGCAGGTTATACTCAGACCACCCTTACTCACTCATCACCACATACTCATGACTCTCATGGTTCTGGGAGCCTTCTTGATTTTCCCAGACTACGGGGCTCACTCTGCAGAAAGCTGGCAGGCAGCAGTTACATTATGTATCTGCTCAGCGCTAAGGCAAGAAACCATTATGTTCACGGATCATTATTGACATCCTGACATTTGTCATCTCCTTTCATAGCAGTTAAATCTTGCTTTATCTGTAAATGTCACCATGTCATTTATTCATGAAAGGGGTCACATTCCCGAAATAGCATGCTTCCATTTAAAAGGGGAGCTTGGCTTTATTCGCAGTGGGTAATCCTCAAACAAACTTTACTGCTGATAAATGCGTTTTTATTGGAGTTTTTTGGCCTTAAATGACATCCGCAAATGTAGAATTCAGTTCTGTGTTTGTGGAAATAAAATCCGAATGTTGAACAAGAGAAAAAATTGTTGCGATTAGAAAATGTGAGGCTTTTCTGTTGCCACACTCAGTAAGTTGGATGTAAACAGATTTGAATGTACTGAGAATAAGCCATGATTTTAATAAGATTGTTATGCTTCTGGAAACATGCCTGTGGCCTTTTTGAATCATTTATGCCCACAGAATCCTCAATGAGATCAGGAGCCTTTTAACCTTCCCAGACTTATCCCTTAGCTGGGGATACCAGAGGAAAGAGCTAAGCAAACTTTCTGTGCCCCCAGATTCCAAGGACACTGGTTTGGGATGATGATTAGCTCATCTTTGGAGTTTATGTGTGTAGGAAGAAGTATTCTATTTCCTTTACAAAGCTTGCTCAGAACTCACTTTAAATAAGATAACCATATAATTTATCATCCAAACCCAGACAATTTTCTGAGGGTGGAAGGAGGCACTAAAAATAATTAACAGGTATTAACTGATGTACAACAACCATGAACCAAGACAAAACAGGACATATGGCTGCCATAACATTAAGGCTTTATCAACTGTATCACTGAAGAGGTTTATGTCCACCAGTTGCTAATTAAATATTACACAGGAAAAGGTTCTCTCTTTTCCAACCACTGGTTCTAAAAGTATAGTTCTTGAACTAAAATGACATAAAGAAGCTGTTAAAAATGCAGGTGCCTGGTCTCTACTTTGGATCTGAACCTCCCATGATGGGGCTTAGGCACCTGCATTTTAACACATCTCTCAGGTAATTCTTATGCACACTGAAGTCTGAGAGCCAAGTGCTCCTCTAATCCAAACCCTTTGTTCTCTCTAGGTTACCTCGGTGCTCTGGTCATGCTGTGGTAATAGGAAGTAGGTGGGCAAATTCTGCCCTTTCCGCCTAGAAAAGTAACTCACAGACAGGGTGTGAGCTGAAAATAAATTCTCCAATGAGCACAAATACAGAAGCCATCACACTCCCTGCATATTGCCATTAAACATCATCCTACTCCCTCATTCCCTGTAGTGTGTGCAACCATTTCACACCCACTAGGTGTAGGATGCTGACACAAATAGTCTCAGAGCAGCTGAAAATGAGAAAACAGTTAGATGATATTCATGAGATCACTGCAAAAAGAGATTGAATACAATTAATTCTGCTTACCTTTTTGTTGTTGTTGTTGTTATTGTTCTACCTCTGTTTTATTTTATTTGTTTAACTTTTTACTGTGATTTGGGTGCACTTTTGCAAAGCTGATTCATCTTACACTCAACAGTTTGTACACATTTTGTTTCATGACACTGATTACAATTCCCACAATGTAACAGCTCTCCTCCTACATCCTTCTTGTGGTTACTCCTTTCCTATGTCCTTCTTAGTTATGCATTCCTGCCTGCCTTGCTTTCTCCTTGCATAAATGCTGCGGGTTGTGTAGGCTGTGGTTCCCGTGGTTCATTGGTCATATGGACTAATTGTGTCCATAAATTCTTTATTTTTTTTCACTCTTCTTTGCTCTGGATGAGGAGAGACAAATAGTTGTATCTCAGATGGCCACTCGCAAGCTTTTAAGACCCCACTTACTACTCACCAAACTAGGATTTAAAACAGTGTTTTTGTGCCCTATGTTGTGTCAATTGAGCTTGATATTCCCTGTGAGACTGCAGGCCCAGCAACTCACTCCCTCAAGGTGCTTGGCTGTGACTAAGAAGTTATCCTAACTTTGTTCCTTGCTATCTCTAAATATATATGGGCATTTTTATAGCACATTCAAATATATATGTGGAAATATAGTCTGCCAAACCTATGTATGGACAATGAATAAGGAAGA
>NW_006921645.1:4977264-5001668 GCF_000298275.1 Orycteropus afer afer | reverse complement strand
ACTTTGGTCATGTTGTCAGAAGGAACCATTCTCTGGAGAAGGATGTCATGCTTGGTAAGGTGGAGGGTCAACAAAAGAGGGGAAGGCCCTCAATGAGATGGATTGACACAGTGGCTGTGGCAATGGGCTCAAGTACAGCAAGGATCATGGAGCTGGTGTGGGACCTGGCAGATGTCATTCTACTGTGCATAGGGTCACTATGAGTTGGAAACAACTGGATCGCACCTAACAACAACAACAACAAATCTATGTATGATGAAACTGCTCACTTTCAGGAGAGGAAAGGGCCAAAGAGGAAGATTTCCCCAGGCACTAATGAGATCCCTTTTGAGTGTGAAATAGGCTGCAGCAGTAAGTGTTACAGATCAAAGAACCTGAGCACCCATTTGTAAGCACGGGCCAGAGTCATGGTTATATGGCTATCACTAACACAACTAATGTCCTTATTAGTTCACCATAGTCATCCCAGTGGAGTGGCTTCATACTACAGACAGCTAATGAGAGGGATTGTGAGACTGACTAGCAAAATCAAGGGAGTGAGGAGGGAAATGATAAGCACACATCCCATTTGTGTGGTGCTTTCATCTTCACTTTTTCTTTAGAACCTCCCTCAATTCAGTTAGGATCCTCTGAATCCTCGCCATGTGCTGGGCACTACTGAAAGTCCTGATGTTACACATTGCATAAGAAGACACATGCTGAATGGCTAACAGTCACACAAGCTTTACTCAAAGTCTGTTGGCAAGCCAGACGAGCACAGAGACCATGGTTCCTGGGAGAATCTGATGGTCTAGAATGTAAGGCAGAGGCACAGAACAAGGAAGAAAATAATGCAAAAGCTCAGTCTCTGCCCTCCTGAAAACTACAATCTAATAGAGAAGATTTATGGAGACAAGCAACCTTTGGTTCACAGAGGGCCCACTGTCAGCAAGATCCTGGGAGAATGCTGGATTTTGAGAAATGAGGACAATGACGCTCAGAGCAATGAAGTAAATCACTTGTCCTAAGTAGCATAGTGCCTAAGGCACTTGACTGCTAACCAGAAGGCTGGCGGTTCAAACCCACCAGCCACTCCTTGGAAGGAAGGTTGGGCATTCCTACTTCTGTAGTGATACTGCCTCGGAAACCCAAGGAGGGGTCTCTATGAGTCGGGGCCGACTCGATGGCAAATAACAACAACAACAACAAGTCACATGGCAGGTGAGTATCAGAGCCAGGGTTAGAATTTGGGTCTTATAGTTCTTTGCCCAGAGTTTTACCTCCATACCATAATACCCCAAGTTTTCATAGATAGGATTAAATTGATCCTATATACCCTCTGTGTGGATCATAATGAATTATGGATAACATTGCAAAGAATGTGAATTCCAGAACACTTGTGCTCATGAGGAACTTGTAATAAACCAAAGGCAGTAGTTTGAACAGAACAAGTGGATACTGCATGGTTTAAAATCAGGAAAGTTGTACATCCAGGTTGTAAGTATCCTTTCCACATACTTATTCAATCTGTATACAGAGCAAATAATCCAAGAAGCCAGACTACATGACAAAGAATGCAACATCAAGATTGGAGGAAGGCTCATTAACAACCTGAGATATGTTTTGCTTGCTGAAAGTGAAGACTTCTAGCACTTACAGATGAAGATAAAAGACTACAGCCTATGGTATGGATTACATCTCAACATAAAGAAAACTAAAATCCTCACAACTCTACCAATAAGCAATATTGTAGTAAATGGTGAAAAGATTGAAGTTGTCAAGAATTTCATCTTACTTGGATCCACAATCAACATCCATGGAAGCAGCAGTCAAGAAACAAATGATGTATTGCATTGGACAAATCTGCTGCAAAAGACCTTCTTAATATGTTAAAGAGCAAAGATATCACTTTGAAGACTAAGGTGCACCTGATCCAACCTATGGTATTTTCAATAGCCTCATATGCACATGAGAGCAGGACACTGAATAAGGAAGACCACAGAACAATTGATGAATTTGAATTGTGGTGTTGACAAAGAATATTCCATGTACCATGGACTGCTAGAATGAATGAATCTGTTTTGGAGGAAGTACACCCAGAATGCTCCTTAGAGGCAAGAATGGTCAGACTTCATCTTATGTACTTTGGTCATGTTTTCAGAAGGGACCAGTCCCTGGAGAAGGATATCATGGCCAGTGGAAAAGGGGAAGACCCTCAATGAGATGAAGTGACACAGTGGTTGTGATGAGGGACTCAAGTATGGCAATGATATTGAGGAAGGTGCAGGACCAGGCAGTGTTTCATTCTGTTGTACATAAGGCCATTATAAGTCAGGATTGACAAGTCAGTACATAACAACATAACAATTCTTCTCACATGGAATGCTCTCCTCTCTTCTCTACATTTCTGCCTATGAGCTTATCTCTCAAGAACTTCTCCATACACAATCCCATGGGAAGCTCTAAAGAAGGGGTAGCTCTTCCATATTGTGTTGAGACAGGCACTATTTTTCCCCCTTAGTCCCCTGGAGTCACTGGATGTGGGTTGTCTCCATGGAGGGGACATGACCTTAGAAAAAGAAAGGAGCAAATCCTGGGGAAGACTAAGCTGAAAAGCATCAGACACCAAGAAGTCCAGCAGGAGATAAAATAACTGCCTCAGTCTTGAAAGGGGGAATCTGGCAACTCATCAAAGCATCCACTACACCAACTTCTATACTACATATAAAGATTTCTCTAACTAGCCTGGCCCATCCTGATTCCCTACCTCCTTTGGCCATTAATTCTGATCTTATTATCTCTTTCCCATTCCTACATTGTCCCGTCACCAAACATATATTGCCAATGGCCAATGTGATAAGCCTGCAAAACAAATAAATAAATTGGTACTGTCTCCATGTTTTAAGGGCATTTTATCTATTTTGTCAGGTTGTTTTTATAAACCAGAATCTCCCTTCATCTACTGAATGGGAGTGCCTGGATTGGTCCTGGGTCTTTCAACTTTTTTTTTTTTTTTTAATGTTACTGCCCCTCCAGGACTGGGGAGAGCTGAGGCCAAAGCCCACATATGACCTACAGGCTTCAGGGTCAGCCTCCACTCCTGTTCCCCTCTAATTCCTGATAGAGCACCTGGCACCAGGCTCTGCACAGAGCACCCACCCAGATAACATCTGCTGAAGTGCCTCAGACCTTCACATTAGCTGAGGATTTCCCACCCTGCTGAAACATAGCCTATGCTGTAGCTGTTGTTGACCAATAGTGATGGTCCAGAGAAGAAGTTGTCATAGGCCCAGGAGATGCTGATTGAATGTCTGCTATGAATCTACCTTAAAAATGGTGAAATCTCAGCATCTTTCCTTTTTTTTATTATTTTTTTTTTATGCTGTATTCCAACAGCTGACGTCCCCTGACTAACCTTCAGATGTCTGTACATTTAAATACCCATCTGGAAAAATTACCCTGTAGATCTTCCCATGTGCCCAGAGACTGGTATTCTATTCACCCTTATAGTCAGGAATGAAAGTACCAATTAAAGTTTCAGGTCAGTTTCAGAGAATGAAAAACCAGAGTCTTCCAGAAATCACTTCATAGGTTCTCACCTACTTTTAGCATCTTTGATAGCTCTGACCCACCGAGGTAATGAGGAGGCAGATGAGAAGGGAGACAGTGCATAGTTCTTGATCCAGTGAATGTTCCAGTGTAGCTGAGAAGGCAGACAGATGTCCACAGAACCATGAAGAGAGCTAATCTACAACAGTCAGATCATCTTATACCAGATATTCTCAGCTCCAACCTCTTAAGAGCTCTGTGATTCATGAAGATACATTTCTTCACTTCCTTGAGCTTCAGTGTCCTAACACATGGAGAAAATATTGACCTCCCAGATTCATTATTAAAGTGAATGTGAGGGTGTAAGTGAAGCACTTTACACAGGGCCTGGCACACAGTAGGGATGCAGGTTCATATCCTTTCCTCATAAAAGTAGAATGTAACTGGTCACCTGCTTCCAGTAGGAAGTAAGGTTTTATTTACTAACTGCAAACTGGATCATCCCCTGGCTTGCTCTGTACCCATAAGAGAGTAGATTAACCTCCAAATGCCTCAAGTTCCTCATCTATGGCCAGTAACTGTTGTCCCTCCAGTTACCCAACTCCTGTTACCATGGAAAAAAAGTACAAAACATATTTCAGAATGTCTGGGAGCTGAGTTTCCAGAGAGGCACAGGGTGGGGTTCTATGATAACCATTGGGATTGAAAAGACAGCTCTATTGTCTCTGCTGTCTTTCTGTTAAATTGAACTTCAGCCCTGGAAATTAATATCCCCACTGCATTTTAGTGAGGTGGCTCTATTTCTACAAGTGCCACAGAATCAAGCCCTAATCTGTTATGCTGTGACCTTTCACTGGGCTCTGCATCAGGGAATCATAATTCAGTGCCAGCCTCAGCTTTAGAAACCTCCATAGGCCCTTTATGACATGAATGCTATTGAATATTCTATAAAATCTCCTTGGAAAACTGGCCCACATTTCTTTATAATCTCCCCAGACTGTCTTTGAAGTCTCTCTATAGATTTTTTTACTCTAAAAATCCATATTGTTTCTTAATAAGGATCTGGGCCTCTCATAAGGGATTGTGGAGAAGATAAGGCTAGATCAGGCCCCCAGGTAGGCTGAAGTGAGGCAGCAGAAGCCATTCTGTTACTGTAAGCCCCTGGATGAGGATTCTGAGCTTAGGAGCCTTTCAGCAGGATGCAATCACTTCTTGTAGATGGAGATGAAGGAGAAAATCTAAAAATCAAACCATATCCAGCTAATCACTCCATTGTTTGCTGAGTTCTCCAAACCTTGAGAAGGAGAGGGTCAGCAGCTAGGATATAAAGTGTGTGCTTTATCAGATACTTCTAACCATCTCTTTCTCTTTTCTTCTTCATTGAAACCCTGTGCCAAGTTCCTCTCCACTCTTGCACTTGGGTGAAGGACAAACAACAGGTTTTGGATTCCTGAATGTCCATTAGAGGCTGGAACAACACATCTCCATCTACTACCAGTGATTCTTCTTTGTTTCCACTTTTGCATTCCAGTCACCAGTGATAATTAACACATCTTGATTGCATGTTTGGTCAATTTCAGACTGCAGAAGCTGATAAAAATCTTCAATTTCATCATCTTTGGCTTTGGTGGTTGGTGCATAAATGTGAATAATGCATACCATTCCATTACTTTGCTTCTTTCCTTCCTGTTTTCACCCTCATTTGTTTGGGCTTACATCTCCCAAATAAAGTGGTAGCACTTTAATTCTTGCCACAGGCACTGCCTGCACAAGGACCTTGACTAAGATACATGCAGTTTTGCTAAAAGTGAAGATCTGCTAGGTCAACAGTAGGTCCTATCAGAGCCAGAGTGTGACACTGGAGGAAAGGATTTCTGTGCCACACCATCTGCGTTTAGCTAGCACAGTGCTTGGCACACTTCAGGTATTTTATACCAAAACCAAAATCCACTGCCATAGAGTTAATTCTGATGCATAGCAATCCCCACTGGGTTTCCAAGGCTATAAATCTTTATAGAAGTAGATTGCCTCATCTTCCTCCCACTGAGCAGCTCATGGGTTTGAACTGCCAACCTTCTGGTTAGCATCCAAATGCCTTACCCACTGTGCAACCAGAGCTCCTTCAGAGCTCCTTGTAGGTACTCTATAAGGAACTAAAAATATCACATTGAATTGAGAATATTAGGAATAAAAATAAACCTGACCTCTCTCCCCATTCTCCATTTTTTTTTTTTTTTCCTACTTAGAGGACTCAGAGGAATGAGCTTTTGTTAGTGCTGCCTCTAGAAATGGTCTAGAAAGAAGCTCTGGAAAGGGTCAACATAATATAATTCTTCTTCATGCTTTCTGCAATTCTCAAAACTCTTCCACAAGCTATAACTCTTCTGATTCTCATAAGTCTTCTGAGTAGACAAAGTAGATAGCGTTTCCATTTAATGAACATTTAATAAAAAAGGAAACCAAGGTTTGCAGAGGTGATCACTTGCCCAAGTTCACACACCCAGGCCCTTTACAGCAGCATCATTATCTCTAAAACAAATAGGGGGCCCAGGCAGCAATTTGATGTCACATGTTCTTAAGTACCAATCACATAGTACAGAAGGCTATCCTTTACTTAATGGAACATGCTTTCTGCTAAAAGAACTTAGCTGCAGCCATGCTCACAGTATGATCAAAAAGCCAGTTGCTAAGGGGTCAAAAGACCTCCAGCCAAGTTGCATGTGGGACCAGGCAACTGGCTACCAGTTGGGAGCTCTGCTATTCTACTTCCTGCTGACTTCACTGGGTCTCAGCCATTACACTGCCACAGACTGCCTACCCCTTTCTTTGGTGAAGACTCAAGAGAACCAAAAAATCAGAAAAGGGAAGGGAAGATCAAAAGAACATCTAAATGGGACCAAGGAAATGTTATACAGAATATACTCTCCAAGAAAAACTTCAGAGAAGGGAGCAAGTTATGGAAAATATCCCAAAATAATTGGTGCTGTAAACAAGAAAGAAGAGGTAGGCAAGAAATCACAATGACATTGTACTAGTACTTTTCCACATTATCATAAGTGATCATCACACACATACATGAGATATGATCCTTCTCATTTTACAAAAGGAGGAAAGTATTCACAGAATTATAGATATGGTAATTACTTAGAAACAGCAAGGAGCCCTGGTGGCACAGTGGGTAAAGCATTCACCTGGTAACTGAAGGGTTGGCAGTTCAAACTCACCAGCCACTCCATGGGAAAAAGATGTGCCGGTTGTGTTCCAAACAGATTTACAGCCTTGGAAACCCTATGGGGAAGTTCTATTCTGTCTGATAGGGTTGCTATGAATCAGAATTGACTTGATGGCCGTGGGTTTGGTTTTGGATTTTTATTTAGAAACACAGCAGGGATCCCTGACTTCTTTCCCATTTCTTGTTCCTTCGCCATTTGGAGCTCAAATGAAGAGTCTAGAATCAATGAATGCCAGAAAGGATAGAGAAAAGGGAGCAGGAAGCTAACACCAGCAAGGATGTACTGACCTTAAGGCCAAACTTCCCATTGTGCCCAAATGCCAGGTAGGGTTAGAATTTGGGATCCTAGCTTCTCAAAGCATCTAGATCCCTCTGGAATACAATGAACAGCAATCCTTCTTACTCACTGTTGTTGCTGTTGTTCTTAGGTGTCATCAAGTCAATTCCAACTCATAGTGACCCTGTGTACAACAAAACAAAACACCACCCCGTTCTGTGCCATCCTCACAATCCTTGCTGTGCTTGAGCATATATCAGCCACTGTGTCAATCCATCTTATTGATGGTCTTCCCCTTCTTTGCTGACCCTCTGCTTTACCAAGCATGATATCCTTCTCCAGAGAATGGTCCATTCTGACCACATCATCAAAGTAAATGAGACGACGTTTGGCCATTCTTGCTTTTAAGGACCATTGTTATTGTTGTTATGTGCCGTCGAGTCGGCCATTAGGTATTGCCAAATTCCTTTGCCCGGTTTCCCAGCATGGTGACTGGTTCTGGCCTTCAGAGGAGCAAAATGGGCAAGAAGGACGGATAGCAGGAAAAGACACAGAACATGACTTCCAATATCCACACCAGGCACTTTAGATCTTGGCAAGCACTGGATGGTGTTCCTGTTTCCAAAATCCCGCTGACCTGCTGTTGCAAGCACAGGTCACATGAAAAGAAGGAGACTTTGATATGTCCTCTGGGCCTTACTAGAAGATTTCCCTTCTCCTTCCTCACCAAAGTCTAACAGCAGTTAAAATCTCACTCTACAATTTAATATGTATAATATACCACATACTGGTTTTCTACACTATCTGAAAGTCATATGAACTTCATTGTAAGATGAAACAGCATAAAGTGAAGAAGCACTTACCATTAATTTATATGGGAGAACATTATGAGTGTTCCCAGACCCAAAAAATGACCTACTAAATCTTACCAAATGACACATAAAATCTAAAATATCCCTAACGTATACTGTTCACAACACAGTTCAAAACTATGGAAGCTTGATGCCAAAGTGCTAAGTGTAGCTCCTGGGGAGGGAGCTTGGTGAAACCACTCTCAGTGCTTCATGTGTGCACGGCCTCTTTAACGGCTCACTGCAAAACAAAAGTTGAACGCTAATTTCACTTTTCACTGTTTTTCATAAAAGCAAAAATCCTCTTTGGATTTCTTTCGGTTAACAAAAGTAGGCACTAATGTAAGTCTTTTGTAAAAGTGAAATGGCATAAAGAGAACTTTTAAAAAGCAGAGGATACCTGTTCCTATTTTTCCTAGTGGTTATGTTCACTCATTCAACAAGCATAGGTAGCAGATCCTAAGGGTATGACAATAATAAAACACAGTTCTTGCTTCAAAGAGATTACAATCCAGGGTTAAGAGAGACACATATAAGTAGTGTACAATAACTCTACCTGGGGGACTTGAGCAATACTTCACAGAGGAGGTGATATATGGGTTGGAATCAGAGGATAGATAGGAGTTTATTACCTTTTAAAGGGAAGTGTCACAAAATATCACTTACACAAATGAACAAAGAACCAAAAGATCCTTGACTGATGGAGACAGCTGGAAATTTAGTATATGAAACAAAGTATGAGGAAATGGTGAGAGAGAATGCTGGGGACAGGTCACAAAGGGTGTTGAATCCAATGCTGGGGAGCTGTTGTTGTTGTTGTTGTTATGTGCCTTCATGTTGGACCCCACTCGTAGCAACCCCTCCTTGGGTTTCTGAGGTGGTATCAGTATGGAAGTAGGTTGCTCCATCTTCCTTCCAAGGAGTGGCTGGTGGGTTTGAACCACCAGCCTTCTGGTTAGCAGTCAAGTACCATTTCCCCAGAAGCAGGGATGGTGTATGTACAAGTATCCCTCCAGGACCTGGCCCAGTACTGATAACCTGGAAGTGGCTCCCACACACTTAGAGGCAGACTGGCTCGTGTTTGGCCATTTGGATTCTTCAAAGAAGGACAATGTGGCTTGGGAGATTTGAGGTGAAAAAAATTAGGTTCATCACCAAAGTTCTCTTCCATTTGTAAGAGACTGTACTGGTGATGTAGTGCTTAAGGTATTAGACTGCTAACCGTAGCATAGTGCCTAAGGCACTTGACTGCTCACCAGAAGGCTGGCGGTTCAAACCCACCAGCCACTCCTCGGAAGGAAGGTTGGGCAATCCTACTTCTGTAGTGATACTGCCTCGGAAACCCAAGGAGGGGTCGCTATGAGTCGGGGCTGACTCGACGGCAAACAACAACAACAACAACCAGAAGGCTGAGAGTTCAAACCCACCAGCCACTCCTCAGAAGAAAGATTAGGCAATCTACTTCCATAGAGATACCACCTTGGAAACCCAAGGAGGGGTTGCTATGGTTCAGATACGACTTGATGGCAGTGAGTTTGTTTTTGGTTTTGGTGTACCCATGAAAAAGAGATTGAGAAGTAGGATGAGAAAGCTTCCCTAGCATTCCCTGTTGTTGTAGCCTCAGAAGCCTACATAAGCCAAAACTGCCTATCATCAACCACCCTGATATCTTCTACCCATAACAAAGCAAAGGAGTAGCTGCCTGCCTTAAATTCCTGTCTGACTGGGGGTGGGGGCGGGGAAGACAGAGGATTAAAGATGGTGCTTTAGAGACAAAAACACAAGATACAAAACAGAAACAGGCATAAAAAACAAAATACCTATTGCTGTTGAGTTGATTACAATTCATAGCAACCCTACAGGACAGAGTAGAACTACCCCTGAGGGTTTTGAAGGGTATACATTTTTATGGAAGCAGACTGCTGTATCTTTCTCCCATGGAGTGGCCAGTGAGTGAAAATCACCAACTTTAGGTTAGCAGCCAGACACGTAACCACTGTGCCACCAGGGCTCTCTCAGTCAGGTGTAGAAACATGGAAACAAAAAGCAAGAAAAAGAGAAAGACCAATAATCTCACTACCAAAGAGACAGATACTCAGAGAAACAAAGAAAAATTACTTTTTTTAAAAAAAGAAAATTGAGATATTCAGATAAAACTATGAGTGATGGAAAAATTCAGGAAAAACAAATAGTATAAAAAGATCATCCCACACCACAGTTTCTTTCTTTCCTTTTTTTTTTTTTTTTCCTTTTGTTATCATCCAACAAAGAAAGAGGGAAGTTCTCTGAGGAATCCCATACTATCCACTTCTGGGTACTCTTCTTTATCCAACATCTTCCTGATGCCAGAAGCTGTGTTTGACTCTGGAGTCAATTACTTGCCAAATGCCAACCCTTCAAATATTACCTATACCCTCTAGATACAGGTATGTGATATATGATAAATACTATCGCTTCCAACCCATTCATTCCAGTTCAAGCCCTTGCTGATAATATACATTTCCACCCCAGATGTACTGAATCAGAAGCTACATTTTAATAAGATCCCCAGGTCATTTTATAGATCCCTAGGTGTTTCTTGTGTATTCATAAGATCTTGTTAAATCGTGTTAAAATTGGGATCTTGTTAAAATGTAGATAAATACTAAATTGTATGATTGAGATTCAAACTTCTATTATCATTGGTGAGGAGGCCAACTGGCGCTAGGGAGGGTCCCAGACTTTCCTCCTACTGGAGAAACAGAAGACAGAAAGGCCCAGGACCCTGATGAATATTTCAGTTACCTTGGAAATACTCAAAAGGTTCTTGCTTTTCTTTACCATCTATAGAACCTCAGTCTTGTTCACTAGCATGACTGGTTCCAACTTCTTTATCACAAGATCATCTCCCTTCCTTTCTCAAAAGCCTGTACTCTTTTCTTACTTCCTCTCTGAGAGCTCCATCCCTGCTTACTTTCTGCCTGTGCCTGATAGGCACTCCACCCTATCCAAGCTCTCTCTTACATCTGTAGCTCTACAAAGGAGTCCCTCCAGGTCCACTTTCATGGCTCCTTGAATGCTGAACTCTTTTTTTCTTCCCTGAAGAGTCTCTGATGGAGAAATCAGTGATGAGAAGAAAGCAAAACAAGTACAGTATGCCAGAGGAGGGCAGAAAAAGGCAGATGTGGCTCTTACAATCTAACAAACACACATCTTCTCCATCTGAGTGGTAAATGTGTGCAGATGAATTGTCTATTGTTGACTCTATGTGATTCCAAAAAAATCTACTCCACTTGTAGCACAGAAGGAAATCCAGAAGACATTAAAAGGGGATCAGAATCTAAAAATAGCTGTCAAAAAACCCATATGCTGTACTCTGACAGAGAGGCAAAGCCACCTTCAAGTCCTTAAGCCATTGCCTGTGGACTTAAAATTGTTTAAAACAAAAGCTATCTTGAGCATTTCTCCTGCTGAAGGAACTACTGAAGGCCAAAGAATAAGGGTTATTACTAAAAGGAACAACACTGAGACAATGAGAGTCAACAGGGAGGCAGAAATTTAGGATTAGAATCAGGCCAGTGGGGTTTCATGCCAGTAGATGGCGCTATGCTACAGCCCAAGGAGAAAATGGGTACTCCAAAAGTTGTAGTTTAAAACTAAAGTGAGACCAACCAGATTAACAGCTTCATTTCATAGATTGAAAAACTGAGGCTCAGAGAGGCCAGTAAAATTTAGAGATAGAGCCAAACTCTCCTAATTCCGAGTCCACAGTAATTTATTCTTCTCTGAGATGAGACACTCAAGCTGAAATTGTGTCTTGATTGTAGTCTGGGGGGGGAGGGAGGGCAGGATAGGGGGCATTTTATCTCCTTAGTTCCATAAAGCATGTGAGTGTCTAACTAAGGAGACTTCTGTGATCTGGAAAACATTTTGTGGGGAAGATCCTTCCCCAAGGACACAGGCAGGCACACCATTTCCTTGCCTATGGGAGAGATGGCAGCTATGAATCAGGGAGGCAGCTGCCTGGAGCATCACAAGCTAGCATGCTGCCAGCCAGCATGGCACATCTGCCTGACTAAGATCTAGCCTCCCATCTCTGGAGACCTAAAGAACTAGAAATCATGTATGGCCAGAGGCAGGGAAATAATCCAGCAAGCCTTGGGCACATGTATAGGATTCGGGCCACTATTCTGTTGAATTTTAATGAAGTAATAAAGAGCTAGATAATAGAGACTGGGCTCTGCAGAGCATTATTCCAAGACCTAACCTCTCTGATATGTTTCTGCATCAGGAAGCAACTAGATGCTTTCGTTAATATTCTGGCCAGCTGTCCTGCTCTTCAAGAAATCTATGCCAAAGTTTGTTAGTCTTCTAAATTATCTACTGAAGATGCCCCTGGGGGAGGGGGCAGAGATGCATTCTGGGGAAATGACAATGTTACCGAGGGTGCTAAAAGAGATAGACCCAATGGGCATGCTCAGATTTCCTTTTCAAAAACTAGGCTGGGTTTTGAGGATGAAGCAATTATAGGACCACTCAGACTAGTTCAAAGATGTGAACTGTGGCAGAAAAGATTAAGGGCATGGTAGACCAGAAGAGCAAGAAGCCTGTATTAGTCTGTTAGTCTGGCACACCTCCCTTTAAGAGTTGGCCATTTGGCAGTTTCTTTGAATACTAGACAACCCAGCAATTTAACCTACTAGTCCAGAATAGTGTCCAGAGAGCTTTGTTCAGAAAAACCTCATCTTCCACCCAGAGGTAGTATCTTTGTCACCCAGGGTCAGGGATAGCTGTCTTTTTTGCTCACATGTTATATTCTCCTCTCTTCTTTATCTTACTGTCCTTCAAGGCCTCACCCCTTTCAGGGAACTTTCCTTTGTAATCAAAGAAGTTTAGAGTTAGGACTACATAGTTCAACCTGCACCCTATTTCCGATCTGTTTCCTGTATTGTCACTTTGCACAATCCCTGATAAATGGGAGCCCAGTTTCTATTTGAATGGTTGTAAGTTCTCTCTGGTAGCATAGTGCCTAAGGCACTTGACTGCTAACCAGAGGGCTGGAGGTTCAAAGCCACCAGCCACTCCTCTGAAGGAAGATGGGGCAATCTACTTCCATACCGATACTGCCTCGGAAACCCAAGGAGGGGTCTCTGTGAGTCGGGGCCAACTCGATGGCACATAAAAACAATAAAGCTCTAGGAATTCACTACCTTACAAGTTTACAGTCAGACTTTTTTTTTTTTTTTTTTCTGTAAAACTGTATTTCTACTGGAAGAATTTGAAATGATACTTCTTTCATACTTACTTGTTTCATGTCTACTTCAATGCATTCAAGGAACAGTTGTCTCAGTATGTCTGTACAAGGCTAGCATGAAAGAACCTTATGCTATGCACAGTTTTGTATATTGATTGTGGTTGGGGTTACATGAAACTGCACGTGGTATAAAACTGCATGGAACTATTCAAGATCATACTTTGTCACTTGTGGATTTGTTTTAATTTTCTTCACTTTCAACTTGAACTTGCATATGAGCAATTGATGGTATGTTCCTAAGCCAGCACTTAAGTCTTGTTCTGACTGAGGATATTGCACTTCTCCATTGTCTCTCTCCCGACACATAGTGGATTTAATTCCTATGTATTCCACCTGGTGAAGGGCACATGTATAATCTCTGTTTATGTTGCTGAAGAAAGGCATTTGCAATGAATAAGTCATTGGGCTTATAAAATTCTATCATGCGATCTCCTACTTTGTTTCTATCACCAAGGCCATAGTTTCCAACTACTGATCTTTCTTCTACTTCCAACTTTCACATTCCAGTCACCAATGCATCTTGATTGTATCCTTGACCTACTTCAGACTGCAAAAATTGATAAAAATCTTCAATTCTCCATGTTTGGAATTAGTAGTTGGTGCATAAATTTGCATAATGGTCATATTAACTGCTCTTGCTTGTAGGAATGTGGATACTATTCTATCACTGACAATAGTATACTTCAGTATAGATCTTGAAATATTCTTTTTGATGATGAATATGATGCCATTACCCTTCTGGTAGCATAGTGGCTAAGGCACTTGGCTGCTAACCAGAAGGCTGGCGGTTCAAACCCACCAGTCACTCCTCGGAAGGAAGATGGGGCAATCTACTTCCGTAGTGATACTGCCTTGGAAACCCAAGGAGGGGTCGCTATGAGTCGGGTCCAACTCGATGGCACATAACAACAACAACAACAACACCCTTCAATGTGTCATTCCTAGTATAGTAGACTACATTTAATTGTCCAATTCAAAATGGCCAATGCCAGCTCATTTCAACTCACTACTGCCTAGCATATCAATTTTCAAGCATTCTATTTCATTTTTCACAAGTTTCAGTTTTTCTTTATTCATATTTTTCACATTCCAAGTTTCAATTATTAATGGATGTTTGCAGCTGTTTCTTCCCATTTTGAGTCATGCTACATCAGCAAATAAAGACCTTCAAAGCTTTGGTCCATCTACATCATTAAGATTGACTCTATCTTGAGGAGGCAGCTCTTCCTCCATCATATTTTTAGTGCCTTCCAATCTTAGGGGCCCATCTTCTGGCATGATATCAGACAATGTTCCCTTGTTATCCATAAGGGTTTCAATAGCCAATATTTTAGAAATAGATTGCCAGGTCCTTCTGACTAGTCTGTCTTAGTCTGGAAGCTCCACTGAAAACTGTCCACCATAGCTAACACTACTGGTGTGTGAAATACCAAGGGCACAGCTTCTATCATCACAGCACCAAGAAAGCTGAAAGAAGAGAACACCTGATAGATGTTTACCTGTGATTTATTGACTTTGAAAAGGCATTTCACAGTATGTCATTGTTGTTGTTGGTAGGTGCTGTCAAGTCAGCTCCGACACATAATGACTATTTGTACAGCAGAATGAAACACTTCCCAGTCTTGTGCCAGTCTCACAATCTTTCCTATGCCTGAGTCTATCATTGCATCCACTGTGTCAAATGATCTTGTTGAGGGCCTTCCCCTTTTTCATTGACCCTCCATTTTACCAAGCATTATAACCTTCTCCAGAGAATGGTCCCTTCTGACAATATGACCAAAGTAGGTGAGATGAACTCTGGTCATTCTCACTTCCAAGCAGCATTCCAGCTTCATTTCTTCCAGGACAGATTTGTTAGTTCTTTTAGCAGTCCACGGTATTTTCAGTATTCTTCACCAGCACCACAACTCAACAGCATCAACTCTTCTTCGGTCTTCTTCATTCATTGTCCAGCTCTCACATGCATATTAGGCAATTGAAAATACCATGGCTTGGGTTAGGCATACCTTAGTCTTCAATGAGACATCTTTGCTCTTCAACACTTTAAAGAGGTCTTTTGCAGCAGATTTTCCCAGTGTAATACGTCTTCTGATGTCTTGACTGCTGCTTCCATTGGTGTTGATTGTGGAACCAAGTAATATGAAGTCTTTATCAATTTCAATCTTTTCTCCATTTAGCATGATGCTACTTTGGGTCCAGTTGTGAGAATTTTTGTTTTCTTTGTATTGAGGTGTACTACACACTGCAGATTGTCATCTTCAATCTTTATCAGTAAGTGCTTCAAGTCAACCTCACTTTCAGCAAGCAAAGTTGTGTTGTCAGTGTGCCGCAGGTTGTTAATGAGTATTCCTCCAATCCTGATGCCACATTCTTCTTTATATCGTTCACCTTCTTGGATTATTTGCTCAGCATACAGATTGAATAGGTATGGTGAAAGAATACAACCTTGACGTACTCCCTTTCTGATTTTAAACCATGCAGTATCCCCTTATTCAGTTTGAACAACAGCCTCCTGGTCTATGTAAAGGTTCCTCATGAGGACAATTAAGTGTTCTGGAATTCCCATTCTTCTCAATGTTATCCATAGTTGTTATGATCTGCACAATCGAATGCTTTTGCATAGTCAATAAAGCACAAGTAAATATCTTTCTGGTACTCTTTGCTTTCAGCTAAGATCCATCTGATACCAGCAATGATATCCCTGATTGCATGTCCTCTTATGAATCCAGCTTGCATTTCTGGAAGTTCTCTGTCAATATACTGCTGCAACTGTTTTTAATTATCTTCAGTAAGATTTTAATTGCATGTAATATTAGTGATATTGTTCGATAATTTCTACATTCTGTGGGATCACTTTTCCTTGGAATGGGTACAAATCTGGATCTCTTCCAGTCAGTTGGCCAGGTAGCTATCTTCAAAATCTCTTGGCATAGCCGCCTGAGTGCCTCCAGTGTGGCATCCTTTTATTGAAACCTCTCAGTGGGTGTTCTATCAATTCCTGGAGTCTTGCTTTTCGTCAATTCCTTCAGTGCAGCTTCAACTTCTGCTTTCAGTACCACTGGTTCTTGATCAGATGCCACCTCATGAAATAGATGAACATCAACCAAAGCTTTTTGGTAAAGTGACTCTGTGTATTCCTTCCATTTTCTTTTGATGTTTCCTGCATCATTCAATATAGTACCTATACAACCTATTAATATTGCAACTCCAGGCTTAAATTTCCTCTTCAGTTCTTTCTACTTGAGAAATGCTGAATGTGTTCTTCCTTTTTGGTATTCTAACTCCAGGTCTTTGTACATTTCATTATAATAATTGACTTTGTCTTCTCAACTGCTGCTCTTTGAAATCTGTTCAGCTATTTGAACTTGTCATTTCTTCCATTTGCTTTAGCTACTCTCCATTCAAGGGAAAATTTCAGAGTCTCTTCTGACATCCATTTGGTCTTTTCTTCCTTTCCTGTCTTTTTAATGACCTTTTGCTTTCTTCATGTAAGATGTTCTTGATGTCATCCTACAATTCCTCTGGTTTTGATCATTGGTGTTCAATGTATCAAATATATTCTTTAGATGGTCTCTAAATTCGGAAGGGATTTAATCAATGTCATAGTTTGGCTGTCATGGACTTCTTTTGTCTTCAGCTTCAACTTGAACTTGCATATGAACAGTTGATGGTCTGTTCCACAATCAGCTCCTGGCCTTGTTTTGGCTGAAGATATTGAGTTTTCCATTGCCTCTTGCCACAGATGTAGTCAATATGATTCCTGTGTACTCCTCTGGTGAAGTCCACGTGTATAGCTATCATTTACGTTGTTGAAAAAAGGGTATTTGCAATGAATAAGTTGTTGGTCTTGCAAAATTCTACCATGCGATCTCCAGCTTTATTTCTATCACCAAGGCCATATTTTCCAACTACTGGTAATTCTTCTTTGTTTCCAACTTTTGCATTCCAGTCACCAGTGATAAGCAACACATCTTGATTGCATGCTCGGTCAATTTCAGACTGCAGAAATTAGTAAAAGTCTTCAATTTCCTCATCTTTGGCTTTGGTGACTGGTGCATAAATTTGAATGATAGTAGTATTAACTGGGCTTCCTTGTAGGTGTATAGATATTATCCTATCACTGACAGCATTGTACTTCATGATAGATCTTGAAATAGTCCTTGTGATGATGAATGCCACACAATTCTCTTCAATTTTTCATTCCTGGCATAGTAGATCATATGGCTGTCTAACTCAAAATGGCCAAAACGAGTCCATTTCAGCTCACTAATGCCTAGGATATTGATCTTTATGCATTCCATTTCATTTTTGACAATTTCCAATTTTCCTAGATTCACACTTCATACATTCCCTGTTCCAATTATTAATGGATATTTGGAGCTGTTTCTTCTCACCTTGAATCATGCCATATCAGCAAATGGAGGTCCTGAAAGCTTTACTCTATCCACATCACTAAGGTGGGCTCTACTCTGAGTAGGTAGCTCTTCCCCAGTCATATTTTAAGTGCTTTCCGACCTGAGGGGCTCATCTTCCAGCACTGTATCAGACAATGTTTCAGAGCTATTCATAACTTTTTCCAGTAATGTATCAGACAGTATCTCATTACTATTGGTAAGGTTTTCACTAGCCAATTCTTTGAGAAGTGGATGGCCTCTTCCTTCTTCTGAGTCTGTACAGATCCCAACAAATTTTGGGTAACACTGAAAAGAATAGGAATTCCAGAACTCTTCATTGTGCTCATGCAGAATCTGTACATAGACCAAGAGGCAGGCATTTGAACAGAACAAGAGTATACTGTATGGTTTAAAAGCAGAAAAGTGTGCATAAGCATTGTATCCTTTCACTATGGTATTCAGTCTGTATGCTGAGCAAATAATCCAACAAGCTAGATTATATGAAGAAGAATGTGGCATCAAGATTGGAGGAAGGCTCATCAACAACCTGTGATATGCAGGTAACACAACCTTGCTTGCTGAAAGTGAAGATGACTTGAAGCACTTACTACTGAAGACCAAAGAGTACAGCCTTCAGTATGAATTATACCTCAACATAAAGAAAACAAAAAATCCTCACAACTAGACCAATATGCAAAACCATATTGAGAAAACATTGAAGTTGCAAGGAGTTCATTTTACTTGGATACATGATCAACACCCATGGAAGCAGCAGTCAAGAAATCAGATGATGTAATTGCAATGCCAAATCTGCTGCAAAAGACCTCTTTAAGGTGTTGAAGAGCAAGGAAGAACTGATGCCTTTGAACCATGGTTATGGTGAAGAATATTGAATATACCATATACTTCCAAAAGAACAAACAAATTTGTCCTGGAAGATGTACAGTCAGATTGTTCCTTAGAAGCAAGGATGACAAGACTTTGTTTCATATGCATTGGACATGTTATCAGGAGGGCTCAGTCCCTGGAGAAGGACATCACACTTGATAAAGCAGAGGGTCAGTGAGAAGGCAAATATCCTTGATGAGATGGACTGATACAGTGGCTGCAACCATGGGCTCAAACATAGCAATGACTGTGAGGATGGGACAGGACCTGACAGTGTTTCATTCTATTGTACACAGGTTTGCTATGATGGCATCTAACAACAACAACAACAACATGCACATACACACACAAATCAGATACACATAAATTGACAAATATAACTAGTAAAATTTAAACTAGCCCTGCATTAAAATAATATTAGTTTCCTGGTACTGATGATAAACCATGGTAGTACAAGATATGAACACTGAGGAAGCTAACTGAAGAGTGCACAAGATGCCTTTATAGATTTTTTGCAACTTCCTGTAAAACTATAATTATTTAAAAATAAAAAGTTGAAAATATTACTGGTATCACTCAGATTACTATGCACCATACACTGTTTAAATACCTTTTAGGCACTATTGATTCCGACTCATAGCAACCCTATAGAACAGTAGAACTTCCTCTGCTTTATGGAAGCAGACTGCTATTTCTTTCTCCTGTGGAACAACTGATGGGTTCAAACCCCCAACCTTTTGGTTAGCAGCCAAACTATTAACCATTGCAAAACCAGGGCTCATACATTTTAGATATTAACTCACTAAAATTGGATGACAACTATACAGTGTAGGTAATTTCTTTCCACATTTTATAGATGGGGAAACCTAAGAACAGAGTCTTTTGCCCAAGATCACACATCTAGTAGTTGATAGAGATAGGATTATAACTCAGACTGTCTGACACCAAAGCACCTGCTTGGACACTATACTATCTGGCTTTATGTTAAAATGAAGTAAACTTCAATGGCCTTAATAATGTATCAACAATTGTAATCACTATATTAACAACAAATATTTCTACAGTATTCTGTCATTTACAAAAGACTTTCACATACTGTATCCCATTTGTTTTTCACAATAACCATGTGAGACAAGAATCTTTATTTCCTACAATTCCCAGATAAAAACACTGACCTTGAACCTCAAATCTTAGGCTCCCACCAGCTTACTCTGCCAGCCCTTTGCTGGGTTCCTGCAGCTACCAGGAAGTAACACAGTTGCTTTTAAGTGCTGAGCTGTCATTAATTCCAATGGCCTTTATCTGAACACAATGAACTAAAATATCCAATTTTAGATATTTTAAATTTTAGAGGCTGGCTGGAAGAAGAGGAGGGGTAATTTCCCTTAAGGCATGAGGACTGATTGCTTACTGAGGTGGAAAGAGGCAGTCTCCAGAATTCTACTTTCTGTAGCAGTCCCAGAGTATCTTCTTACCTTCAAATCACACAGGAACTCTTAAAAACCTCTGTGCTCTGAGGCGCTCCCAGTAATTTTAAATATCACCAATTTGTACAATCCATTGTCTGCTCCTTTGTCTCATTCTAAACACAGAGGGAAATGAGTGGCATAAGTACATGAGCAAGACTTGTCCTAACACATGGAAGGTTAGAGAACATATGTAGGGGATTTGGGGTGGAGGAAGGAACTCTGGTGGTGGATGGTAAGTGATTAACTGCTAACCAAATGTTTAGTGATTCGAAGATAAGGCAGTTCTCCCTAAAGATTTGCAGCTTTGGTAACCCTGTCAAGCAGTTCTATTCTATCCTGTAGGGTTGCTATGAATCAGAATTGACTCCACAGTAGTAGATTTGGTTTTCGGTTTGGGTGGAGTGGAGGAACAAGGGCAATACAAGAACTTCCCACCTGAACGTGGTGACATCCAAGCACAGTATTTGATATGCTATCGTTGTTGTTGTTGTTATGTGCCGTCGAGTCGGCCCTGACTCACAGCGACCCCTCCTTGGGTTTCCAAAGCAGTATCACTACAGAAGTAGGATTGCCCAACCTTCCTTCCGAGGAATGGTTGGTGGGTTTGAACCGCCAGCCTTCTGGTTAGCAGTCAAGTGCTTTAGCCACTATGCATCATTAATTTATTCCTTTGCTAAGTGAAGGCTTTTCCAGCTCCTACAATTACCTTTAAAAAATAAAAATATATCGCTGAAGGTTTATTTCTCGTGTCTATATAGAATCAGCTTGTGAGGATCCACTAAAAGCTAGTCTCTACTAGGATGGAACACCACACAGGTGCCTAATTTTAGGGGAAGGAAACAGGAGGAGAGAATAGAAAAAGAAAGGAGATGGGAATTTAATTACATAGTCAAGAGCCATCTCTAGAAGGGAAACTAATATGTTCCTAGGTGTGTTTTCTCACAATCCTCAGAGAAAAAATTTTCCAACATGCTCAAAGGCTCAAGACATTTCTTAAAGTCCTCTTAGAGTTGGTACTGGCCCAGGTGGGCTAGACCTGCCCTTCTCATGTCCTCTTTCTGATTCCCACCTTGGATGCTCCTGTAGACAGCCCTGTCTGAGGAAATTAATTCTATGTAGTCTCACTATGCTTCAATTCATTTCAATAAGATTCAGAATACATTTTTCAACTATCCACTCTGAGCACGGCAGCACACTGGGTATTAAGAGCAGAAAGGAAGCTAAGAAGTGTGCGTCCTGTGCTTTCATAGTGATCTCTATATTCTCCTCCAGCTCAGATAATTGAGCCATCTAGTGCAGTAACACTGACCAATTTTTTTGCTACAGTGACAGAAGAGTATTTTCCCTCTTCTTTTGATTTTTCCTACATCCTTCAATATTTTGCCCATAGAATCTTTCAATATTATAACTCAAGACTTGATTTTTTTTTCTTTTCTCTCAGTTTGAGAAATGCTGAGCATACTCTTCCCTTTTGATTTTCTAACTCCAGGTTTTTGCACATTTCATTATAATAATTGACTTTGTCTTCTCATGCTGCTCTTTGAAATCTTCTGTTCAGCTATTGATGTTGTCATTTCTTCCATTTGCTTTAGCTACTTTCCATTCAAGAGTTTCAGAGTCTCTTCTTAGACATCTATTTTGGTCTTTTCTTCCTTTCTTGTCTTTTTTAATGACCTTTTACTTTATTCACATATGATGTTCTTGATATCATCCTACAATTCATGTGGTTTTCAGTCACTGGTGCTCAATGCATCAAATCTATTTTTTAGATGGTCTCTAAATTTAGGTGGGATATAATCAAAGTCATATTTTAGCTCTCATGGACTTGTTCTAATTCTCTTCAGCTTCACTCTAACCTTGCATATGAGCAATTCATGGTCTGTTCCACAGTCATGTCCTGGCCTTGTTTTGGCTGAAGATATTGAGCTCTTCCATCACCTTTTACCACAGATGTAGTCAATCTTATTCCTGTGTATTCCATCTCATGAGGTCCACATGTATAGCTGCCACTTACATTGTTGAAAAAAGGTATCTACAACGAATAAGTCAGTCTTGCAAAATTCTATCATGTGATCTCCAGCATCATTTCTGTCAGCAAGGTCATATTTTCCAACTACCAGTGATTCTTCTTTGTTTCCAACTTTTGCATTCCAATCACCAGTAATAATCAATACATCTTGATGACATGTTTGGTCAATTTCAGACTGCAGATATTGGTAGAAATCTTTAATTTCCTTATCTTTGTCTCCTGTGGTTGGTGGGAAAATTTGAATAACAGTGGTATTAACTGATCTTCCTTGTAGGTGAATGGATATTACCCTGTCACTGACAGCATTGTACTTCAGGATAGATCTTGGAAATTTTCTTTGTGATGATGAATGCCACACCACTCCTCTTCAGTTTGTCTTTCCTAGCATAGTAGATCATATGATCATCTGATTCAAAAAGGCTAAAAGCAGTGCATTTCAGTTCACTAATGCCTAGGATATCGATCTTTATGCATTCCTTTTCATTTTTGAAAACTTCCAATTTTCTTACATTCATATTTCAGACATTCCACATTCTGATTATTAACAGATGTTTACAGCTGCTTCTTCCCATTTTAAGTCATATCTCATCAGCAATTGGAGGTCCTGAAAGCTTTACTCCATCTATGTCATTAAAGTCAGCTCTACTCTGAGGAGGCAGCTCTTCCCCAGTGGTATTTTGAGTGCCTTCTGAACAGAGCGGCTTATCTTCTGGCACTGTATCGGACAATGTCTCAGGGATATTCATAAAGTTTTCCAATAATGAATTAGACAGTATTCCACTGTTATTCATAAGGTTTTCACTGGCCATTTCTTTGAGAAGTGGATGGCCCCTGCCTTCTACTGATTCTTCTTCTGGAAGCTCTGCTGAAAGCTATCTACCATGGATTAAACAAACAAACAACAACAAAAAAAAAAACTGCCCACTTTGGTCATGGTTCAAAAAAGAATTGGTCAACATTCATCTAAATCAGGTTGTTGCTGTTGTTGTTATGTGCCATCGAGTTGTCTCTGACTCATAGTGACCCTATGCACAGCAGAACGAAACACTGCCCAGTCCTGTACCAGATCCACGGTGCTTTTATACTTGAGCCCATCACCACTGCCACTGTGTCAATCCATCTCATTAAGGGCTTTCTTCTCTTTCATCGACCCCCTACTTTACCAAATATGACATCCTTCTCCAGGGAATGGTCTCTTCTTACAACATGACCAAAGTATGAGAGATGAAGTCAAGCCATTCTCGCTTCCAAGGAGCATTTCAGCTGCACTTCCTCCAGGACAGATTTATTAGTTCTTTTAGCAGTCCATGGTACTTTCAGCATTCTTTGCCAACACCACAACTCGAAGGCATTGACTCTTCTTTGGTCTTCTTTATTCATTGTCCAATTCTCACATGCATATGAGGCAATTGAAAATACCATAGTTTGGGTCAGACACACCTTAGTCCTCAGGGAGATATCTTTACTCCTCAGAACTTGAAAGTGGTCCTGTGCAGCTGATTTGCCCATCCTTAGGTCATCTGATGTCCTGACTGTTGCTTCCATTGGAGTCAATTGTAGTACCAAGCAATGTGAAGTCTTTGACAACTTCAATTTTTTCTCCATTTATCATGATGCTGCTTATAGGTCCAGTTGTGAGGATTTTTGTTTTCTTTATGTTGAGGTGTAATCAATACTGCAGACTGCATTCTTTAATCTTCATCAGTAAGTGGTTCAAGTTATCCTCACTTTCAGCAAGCAGAGTTGTGTCTTCAGCATATGACAGGTGGTTAATGACTCTTCCTCCAATCCTGATGCCACATTCTTCTTCGTATAGTCTAGCTTCTTGGATTATTTGCTCGGCATACAGATTGAATAAGTATGGTGAAAGGATACAACCCTGATACACTTCCTTCTTGATTTTAAACCATGCAGTGTCCCCTTGTTCTGTTTGAACAACTGCCTCCTGGTCTATGTACAGGTTCCTCATGAGGACAATTAAGTGTTCTGGAATTCCCATTCTTCTCAATGTTATCCACAATTTTTTATGATCCACACAATCAAAAGTTTTGCTTATTCAATAAAACACAAGTTACCATCTTTCTGGTATTCTTTGCTCTGAGCCAAGATCGATCTGGCATCAGCATTGATATCATTCATTCCACATCCTCTTCTGAATTCAGCTTGCATTTCTGGAAGTTCTCTGTCAATATACTGCTGCAAACATTTTTGAATTATCTTCCATATGATTTTATTTGCATGAGATATTAATTACATTGTTTGATAATTTCCACATTCTATAGGATCACCTTTTTTTTGGAATGGGTACAGATATGGATCTATTCCAGTCAGTTGGCCAAGTAGCTGGCTTCCAAATCTCTTGGCATAGCTGAGTGAGTGCCTCTAGTGGGACATCCATTTGTTGAAACATCTCAATGGGTATTCCGTCAATTCCTGGAGCCTT
>NW_006921645.1:4947501-4976815 GCF_000298275.1 Orycteropus afer afer | reverse complement strand
TCTCTACTCAAGGAAAAGTTTCAGGGTCTCTTCTGACATCCATTTTGGTCTTTTCTTCTTTTCTTGCCTTTTTAATGACCTCTTGCTTTCTTCATGGTTGATGTTCTTGATGTCATCCCATAACCCTTCTGGTTTTTGGTCAGTGGTGTTCAGTGCAGCAAATCCATTCATTAGATGGTCTCTAAATTCAGGAAGGATATATTCAAGAGCTCTGGTAGCATAGTGCCTAAGGCACTTGACCACTAACCAGAAGGCTGGTGGTTCAAACCCTCCAGCCACTCCTCGGAAGGAAGGTTGGGCAATCTACTTCCATAGTGATACTGCCTCAAAAACTCATGAAGGGGTCACTATGAGTAGAGTCCGACTCCACAGCACACAACAACAACATATTCAAGATCATATTTTGGCTCTCATGGACTTGTTTTGTCTTCAACTTTAAGTTGAACTTGCATGGGAACAGTTGATGGTCGGTTTCACAATCTGCTCCTGGCTTCAGTTTTGGCTGAAGATATTAAGCTTTTCCATTGGCTCTTGCCAAAAATTTAGTCCATCTGATTGCTGTGTACTCTATCAGGCAAAGTCCATCTGTTTAGCCACCATTTGTGTTGTTGAAAAAGGTATTTGCAATGGATAAGTCATTGGTCTTGAAAAATTCTATCATGAAATCTCCAGTGTAATTTCTGTCACCAAGGCCAAATTTTCCAACACTGGTGATACTTCTTTGTTTCCAACTTTTGCATTCCAGTCACCAGTGATAATTAATACATCCTGATCAAATGTTCGGTCAATTTCACACTGCAGAAGTTGATAAACATATTCAATTTCCTCATCTTTGGCTTTGGTGGTTGGTGTGCAAATTTGAATAACAGTCATATTAACTGGTCTTCCTTGTAGGTATGTGGATATGTACTATGTATATGTTCTTCAGGACAGATCTTGAAACATCCTTTGTGATGATGACTGCCACACCATTCAAATTGTCATTCCTGGCATAGTATATCATATTGTTGCCTAATTCAACATGGCCAAAACTGGTCCATTTCAGCTCACTAATCCCTACGATATCAATATTTATGCATTCCATTTCATTTTTAGGATGCTCTGGTAGCGTAGTGCCTAAGGCATTTAACTGCTAACCAGAAGGCTGGCAGTTCAAACCCATCAACCACTCCTTGGAAGGAAGATGGGGCAATCTACTTCCATAGTGATACTGCCTCAGAAACCCAAGGAGGGGTCACTATGAGTCGGGTCCATATCGACGGCACATAAAAACAACAATTTCATTTTTAACAACTTCCAGTTTTCCTGGATTCATACTTCATACATTCCATATTCTGATTATTAATGGATGTTTGCAGCTGTTTCTCCTCAATTTGAGTCATGCCACGTCAGCAAATGGACGTCCCAAAAGCTCTACTTTATCCATATCATAAGTTTCATTCTACCCTGATGATGCAGCTCTTTTACAGTTGTATTTTGAGTGCCTTTAGACTTAAGGGGTTTGTCTTCCTGCACTCTATTGGACAATGTTTCCAGGCTATTTATAAAGTTCCCCAGTAATGCATCAGACAGTGTTTCTCCGCTATTCATAAGGTTTTCCTGGCCAATTATTTGAGAAGTGGATGGCCTCCTCCTTCATCCTAGTTTGTCTCAGTCTGTAAGCTGCATTGAAATCTGTGTACCATGAGCAACCCTGCTGGTGTTTGAAACACTGGTGGCACAGCCTCAAGCCCCACAGCAATGTGCAAATAGACCACAGTAAGACAAACTGACAGATCAGTTCTTCTCCCTAAGCTGTTGGAACCTCTCTGCCCTCTCCTTACCTGATTCCTACCTGAATCCTGCTGCTTTTTTTGGCCCAGACCACTCCCTGCCTTTCCTGCTTCTGGGCATGGGTCCTGTCTCCCACCCTTTCAATGGATCCTGTGGCTTTTTGTCAGCCCCACCTGCTCCCTGTCATTCTTGCCTCTGGGGTGGGTCCTATCTCCCACCTATATCAGGAATTGGCATATAATCAAGAACCAATAGTACTGAAGGAAGAAGTCAAAGCTGCACTGAAGGAATTGGCTAAAAACAAGGCTCCAGGAATTGATGGAATACTCACTGAGATATTTCAACAGATGGATGCCACAGTGGAGGCACTTACTCATTTATGTCAAGAAATTTGGAAGACAGCTACCTGGTCAACTGACTGGAAGAGATCCATATTTGCATGCATTCCAAAGAAAGGTGATCCCACAGAATGTGATGTTATTGAACAATATCATTAATATCACATGCAAGTAAAATCTTGCTAAAGATAACTCAAAAACAATTGCAGTAGTATACTGACAGGGAATTTCCAGAAATAAAAGATGGATTCAGAAGATGATGTGGAATGAGAGATATCATTGCTGATGTCAGATGGATTTTGGCTCAAAGCAAAGAATACCAGAAAGATGTTAACTTGTGTTTTATTGACTATGCAAAAGCATTCAACTCTATGGATCATAACACATTGTGGATAACATTGAGAAGAATGGGTATTCCAGAACACTTAATTGTGGTCATAAGGAACCTGCACATAGACGAGGAGGCTGTCATTCAAGAACAAGGGGATACTTTATGGTTTAAAATAGGGAAGTGTGTATCTCGGGGTTTTATCCTTTCACACCATAGTTATTCAATCTGTAGGCTAAGCAAATAATCCAAGAATCTGGACTAAATGAAGACCATGGCATCAAGATTGGAGGAAGACATATTAACAACTTGTGATTTGCAGATGACACAACCTTGCTTGATGAAAGTGAAGATGACTTGAAGCACTTATTGATGAAGATTAAAGACTATAGTCTGCAGAATGGATTATACCTCAACATAAAGAAAATGAATATCCTCAAAACTGGACCAATAAGCACTACCATGATAAATGGGGAAAAGACTGAAGCTGTCAAAGAATTCATATTACTTGATTCCATAATCAACACCAATGGAAGCAGCAGTCAAGAAATCAGACATCGTACTGCACTGAGCAAATCAGCTGCAAAAGATCTCTTAGAGTGCTGAAGAGCAAAGATATCTCTTTGAAGACTAAGGTGCATCTAAGCCAAGACATGGTATTTTTAATATCCTCATATGCATATGAAACTTGACAACAAATATGGAAGACTGAAGAAGAGTTGATGCTTTTGAGTTGTGGTGTTAGTAAAGAATACGGAAAGTATCATGCATGGACTGCTAGAAGAATGACCAAATCGGTCCTTGAAGAAGTACAGTCAGAATGCTGCTTGGAAGTGAGATGGCCACACTTTGTCTCACTACTTTGGCCATTTTTGTCAGAAGAAACCAGTGCCTGGAGATGGATATCACTCTTGATAAAGTAGAGAGTCAACAAAAAAGGAGAAATCCCTCAGTGAGATGGATTGGCACAGCAGCTGCAATGATGGGCTCAATGACAGCAAGATTGTGAGGATGGCACATGACTGGGCAGTGTTTCATTCTCTTGTACATAGGTTCACTATGCATCAGAGCCAACTTAACAGCACCTGTCAACAACAACAGTGCAGCTAAGCATGGATCCCTCTCCAAGGGTTTACATGATCCAGACTGGGGATATGTAGCCGTTGGATTCCCTTACTGATTCTTTTTCCCATAACTGATTCCAAAGGTCAGTGCACCAGCCAGCAATTGTTTCAAAACAATGTTGCATAGCAATCTGCAATTGCAATGGCTTATAACAATAAACCTTCCTTCTGAGGAATGGCTGGTGGGTTTGAACCACCAGCCTTCTGATTAGCAGTCAAACACCTTAAGCTCTATGCTACCAGAGCTTGAGTCGGATCCGACTCGACAGCATATAAAAACAACAACATAACAATAAACATTACTTTTTTCTTCAATTGTCTGTGGTGAGGCTGTTTTTAGTTGATCTCAACTAGGCTTAGCTAGGGTTAGATCTACACTATGAATTGAGTTTACACATGCTTCACATGTCTCTTCATTTGCCAGGAGCTCTCCAGGGCACATTATTCTCTTGGTCAAAAAAAAAAAAAAAAAAACAACTCACTGACACTGAGTTGATCTCCACTCATACAGACCCCTCCTTGGGTTTCTGAGGTGGTATTTCTACAGAAGTAGATTGCCCAATCTTCCTTCCAAGGAGTGGCTAGTGTGTTTAAACCACCAGCCTCTGGTTAGCAGGCAAATGCCTTAGGCTCTACACCACCAGAGCTCCTTGCAGATAGCAGAAATACAAGCGGCCAAATAAGTCAACCACATTTAAAAATCTCTGTTCACATCACATATGTTAACATCCTATTGCTTAAAATAAAGTACATGGCCATGAGCAACATCAATGGGGCAGAGATATATACTCCTTCTGCTCTAGTGAGAAGTACTCCAAAGTCACAGTACTAAGCTCATGAATGTGTAATTCTATTACAGGGAAATAGAAAAGAGTTGAGATCAATAATCCAATCTACCACAGTCAGTAATAACTAATTTACTGTTTGAGACAAGTTTCTAAAACCTCAGAAACTCCTGACAGAACAGGGCCTCTGAGGCCCAAGACATGAGAGAGAATCAATTAGCCAATCAGTTACATTTCCCTTCCACTGTGGCCTAGCACAACAATGGCCTATTGTAACCAGGAAGTAGCTGTGGACACAAAGGCATACATCCTTCATTGTGTCTTCTTGGATTTGTTCTAGGCCTCAGTGGATTACAAACCAGAATCTCTGGCAGCCTTGGAGTTGAGCTAAAGTGAATAATCTCTGTAGCAAGCCTAACAATTAGAGAGAGTAGGATAATAGGGTCAAATATCATGAAGCCAGACCTATCTCGTCACCCCCTTCCACTACCCTCAGAAGCTGCAGTGGTGTTCTTGTCCTCAGGAGCAGCTGCAGTCATCCAGTTCTCATGATCACTGTCTTACATTAATAACTGCCATTTTCTGAGGGGCTTACCATGTAATAGGCACCATGCTAACATTTTCTATGTTTATGGAATCTTCTGAAGACTCTCTGAGATGGGTACTGATTCCCTCTACTTTATAGATTGTTGTTGTTGGTGTTGTTGTTATGTGCCGTCGAGTCGGCCCCGACTCATAGCGACCCCTCCTTGGGTTTCCGAGGCAGTATCACTACAGAAGTAGGATTGCCCAACCTTCCTTCCGAGGAGTGGCTGGTGGGTTTGAACCGCCAGCCGTCTGGTTAGCAGGCAAGTGTCTTAGCCACTATGCTACCAGAGCTCCCACTTTATAGATTAGGTTCAAAGAAATCAGATAATTAGCTCACACATAGATAGAAATTGACTGCAGGTCCAAAGTCCATGCTCTTTTGGTTCTTCCTTCAGGATGAGGAATTTAGGCACTGAAACTTTAAATCTGTCTCTTCTCTAACTTGACTGGAGGCTAGAGGGTCTTGCTGGTCTTTCTCAGAGTAGAAGGGGAAAAAGGGATCTCTCTTGTCTTAGGCCAGGTTCTCTAGAGAAGCAAAACCAGTGAAGTTAATATAGAGAAGGAGAGAAATTGATCTCAAGGAAATGGTTCACAGAGCTGCAAGGGCTGATGAACTCAAGATTGCTAGGCAGTATAGCAGGCTGCTGGCTGCTGGCTGCTGAGGCTGCTGAATCCATGATCAGCAGGTAAAATGACAGATTGTTTCCTCATAGGCTGTGAAGGCAACAATCCCAAAATAGGCAAGCAACATAGTGGGCCATTGGTTCAAGTCCAGGAACTGGAGATGATGTGAGGCCAAATGCAGTATATAAAATGAGGAAAAGCCAGAGACCTTTCACAAAATTTTCCCCTATGTCTGGAAGAAGGCCACACCCCGAAGGCAACTCCTCTTCAACTAACTGTTCACAGCAGATTTCACCATGAAGATGATTATACCACATCTAATCTTAACATGGGGAATAACTATATCACAACTGCCAAGGCACTCAGAACCATGGCCCAGCCAAGCTGGCACACACTTTAATATCACAGTCCACTCCTTTTCAACTTGGCACCTATACACATCTCCTTAAACCTTATAATTTCTAAATAAAGACAATGATAAAGTCATACTTGCACCTAACATGATACAACTAATACATTTCCAACTGAAAACACATTAGCTCTGTTTATATCTTATATTTTATAACTAAAGAAAACAAAAATATATAATGCACATATATAAGAAAGAAATACATAGTCATAGCTGGTGTTTAGAGCTATCTTCTTCTACCACCCATTCCATATTCCCGTTGCCCTTACAGGGCATGGTAGTGCTAAAAGACATCCTAAGTAATCTCCTATATTCCAGACATATTCTTCTTTACCTCCATTATGTCTTATCAATCTGAATTCTCCTTGGTAATTAGGATCAATCACACCAGACAGTTAGGGAAGAGTACTGTGCATAGTTGAGATTTCAGAGTCTCTGAGGGAACAGACACAGGAGTCCATGTCCTTATGACTTCAAAGCTTAGCTTGATATCTTATGGCTTACCTTAAGAATATCATCTGTAAGCAATAGCAGAGTTCAGAAGTAGGAAGTCAAGGGCAGAGAGCCTGGGCAAGAAGGAGAGAAATTCTGCCTTGGGCTTGATTGGCTTTGTTCCAGAGCCACGTAGAATACGAGCGAATACGAGCCAGAATCTCAGGCACCCTTGGGGATGAACTAAAGTGAGTCATGTTTGTGGGTTTCAAAAACCATGGGTTTCCTTATCATTACAGATTCAGCTTCCCCGGAACCCATCTCAAACAGGCTGTTTCCTGGCAGGGTCAGGAGGAAGAGGATTGCTCACTGCTTGAACAATTTCTCTTAGAAAGATCAGCACGAGGCCGGTCCCCATGAGGCGGAGGTTAAAGATGTCCCAAATGTCCAAACTACCATGCCACTCCATCATTTCAGACATTAACTCCTCCTCCTCTTCCCAATAATTTCCCCAGTCTTCTTGTTGTTGTTGTTATTTGCCGTCGAGTCGGCCCCGACTCATAGCGACCCCTCCTTGGGTTTCCGAGGCAGTATCACTACGGAAGTAGGATTGCCCAACCTTCCTTCTGAGGAGTGGCTGGTGGGTTTGAACCGCCAGCCAGTCTTAGGGTTCTGTATTTCGCTGTAACACCTTACAGAACTCACAGACACCAAAGGGTTCATCTCACGTAGTAGTGGTGGAGGCTGGCAGGCTGGCAAGTCCCGGGTCCGTGAGTAGGTCTGGCGGATCCTCCCAACTCTCGGGGTTTGATGAACCTTGATCAGCAGATCAGATGATGGCTGCTGTCCCAAATCCAGGGGTGAGATGGGGATGATCCAAGACACAAAGCCAGAGCAAGAGGAGAGCGAATCTTCCCAGGAGATTCATAGGTATACCCTCAGGGAAGCTAAGGGTGGTGATTTGAATTGTACCCTCCAACAAGGCAGGACTCAAGATACATTCCACCTGTGTTGCCCCAACAGAATTAGCCTAAATCCCATCACAGAGTCGATTGCCAGTCATTATAGGGAATGACTACTACCAGCTGCCCAGCCAAGTTGATACCTGACCTTAACTACCACACCACCCCAAATAGGCATGGATAATGGGATTTACAAGACATCACAGAATGGAGGACAATGGCTAGAAGGGCCACATCAAGCAATTCACTGCACTCACCCTTTGCTGACTGCATAGTAAGAGTACCTCAGACCCACAAGATTAATGTAGAAGTAAGGATTGCCTCAGTTGTACGGTCATTGACAAGGGGAAGACGCTATCATTTCCCCCAGATACACCACAGCTTTCTGGCCAGGTTTCTCTGGTCCCCTAGAGCTTAGAAAGGTGACTCCTGTAAGAATAATAATATTTTTAAAATATCAGTTGTCATCAAGTCATTTCCAACTCATGGCAATTCCATGTGTGCAGATGCACGCCATAGGGTTTTCAAGGTTATGACCTTTCAGAAACAGATCACCAGGCCTTTCACCAAAGGTTCCTCTGGGTAGGGTTGCACCACCAACCTTTTAGTAGTTGAGCACTTAACCATTTGTGCCAGTCATGGACTTCCCTTGTAAGAATAGAAAGTTTAAGAGAGGGCTCTGAATGGCTAGACCATTAGAGCCCTGGACCATTCTGAAAACATCCTTTCTTGTCCTGTTGACAAGAGGCCTCACACCCATCCCACTCAGGACCCTAATGTCTCTCTGGTAGATAACCTCCAGAGCTAGACCCACAAAGGTCATCTGAGGCTACTCTCTCTGCCCTCTGGTGATAATCCTGCTGATGCCAAGTTTTAAGCTAATGTTAAAGAATCAGGATAGTTATTGATGGAAGGGAAAATGACTAGTCTCCCTAAGAAGAACTTAGAGCCTTTCAGCAGGATTGGGAATAAAAAGGTAAGCCAGAGCCCATGCCAGGCCAGTGCTGTTTCCAAAGGAAGATTTTACATTCCTAGCTCATTCTATCCCCTGTGATGAACTCTAAGAGGACAGACGAGTATAGGAGGAGGAAAGGGAGCTGTGGGCTCTGGATAAAGGACATCTCCTTGAAGACAGCTGCATTCACAGCTTCCCAGCTCCCATGTAACTGGAGAAGCAACTGAGGGCAGCCTGGGCTCTTGTCTAACTCCTCCTCCTGTATATTTTGTACAATAAAATGTACAAAGGCCAGAGAGATCCCCAGAGGATTTCTTAAAAGTCATCATAAAAGGCTATTTAACTTTAGAAAATAAAATAAAACAAAATAAACAAAAAACACTTGAGCAAAACTTTCCGGAACAATGAACAATTCTTCCTTTGGCACTCTGGCTAATATTCCTTTTAATAAGTTTGAAAACAAAAGACATGTGGTCAGTCTTTTTCACGCCTTCTGCTTTTTCAGCTCCAGGAGGCCCTGACTGATGAAGTGCCCCCAGCCTGGGGCTCACACAGCATCCCTTGCTCTTTAGAACAGAGCTCCTATCACTCCATAATACTATTGTCCTTGATACCTCCCCCTCAAGGAAAGAACATTTTCAGCTTTGTGCATTCTGGCTGATGGAAAACTATTAAAGCTTATTGAATATTAAATAGCTAAAGTTCCATTTTATTTAGGGAGCCTTCTCTGACTCTCTTATGTATCCTTCCTCTTACGTGCCATAGAAATTTCCTCTTCTCTGAGTTTTGGGCCCCTTATTATCCACAGCTCAGGTGACCTAGAAGACATGCAGACCAGTACTGGACTCAGGTTTAGTCCTACCAAGTGGAGGGCTCAACAGTTCACATACAAAAGGCATATTGAACAAGTCCCTATACCCCAAACTCTGGCACCTCCAGGAAAGCAGGACTCAAAGCATGTGCTTAGCTAGCCTTCACTCTCTGTTATTCAGCTGGGGGTGGCATCGTGCTTAGGCATTACACCACCTCCATAGTAGCCCTGATAATATTGAGCATCAAGTTCATGATCACAAACAATGCCTTCTATCTCTTACTCTGAATCAGAGTGAACCACATTACCCAGAAAATCCTCCAAACCTAGTCTTCTTATCTCTCTGCATGTGACTCCAGGAGAAAGTCCTAAGTGACCCCCAGGCAGGGAGGGCAGGGAGGAAGAACAGTAAGTATTAATGGCAGAATCAAACCTTATGCACAGGGTGCAGGTCCTGGGAAACTAATCAACTCAGCATAGACTATGGGTCACAGCAGCTCCCTTACCTCCAACACCCCCTATAACCTCTCCTCCCACCCCTTTTTCCCAAGTCACTCCCTACTTCAGCTCAAGAATGTCTGAGCCCTTTGACAGCTGCCTGGAAGGCATTAATGTTTAGAGGGAACTGAAAGGAAGAAGGGAACAAGAAACCTTTCATAAGATTATCTAACATTTTAAGAATCCTAAAGCCAGGAACCCAGAAAAGTACAGATCCTTGCATATCCAAGGCTTCTCTTGTTGGAGTCAAGCCATGAGTAGATGGTCTCTATCAATAGATGAAGCATATGGAGTAATTTGTGTCATAGTCTCAGCCTTCATGAAGTGCCCAATTTGAACTGGGAGTCGAGAATCAAGTGGAAGACGTGTGCTAAGGATGTTATGCTGTGAGTAAAATGAGCTGTACAGGTAACACCTACATTCAGAGCAGCAGAAATTTGCATAAGGGTGTGTGATCACCTGCAGCTATATGTTTCTAAAAGAGGCAAAGGCTGAGCTGGCTCCCAAATGAGGCACACATCAAGGTAAGGAGAAAGAAGGGTTATGGAGTTTAAGCAGAAAATATCAAGTAAGAATAGGTTTGGCGGTAGAATATGCAAACAGTAAACGTTAAACAATGGCTGAAGGGGCCATTCCATTCCACTGTATGAAATGATGCTGTCTTCTTAGGCTTGATGTTAGTTTAAAATAAAATAATTCCATTTCCTGCTTGATTACAATCTGAATCAGAGAAGGATTTTCAGTCTGACCCTCAGTAGTGTTTAAAATAGTGGAAAATAACAGATAAGGCATTGAATAAAATAAATGTTTCCAATCTCAATGCAGTTACTGCAGAATTCAGCAGCAGACTAGAAAGGTAGGTCGCCTTTGGCATTCTCAGTCATAAGAAATTTAACGATGGATGAAAATGGATAAAATCAAGATGCTCTGATAGAACGGGGAGGCTTCAATATTTCAGAAAATTAGGATCCTTGTAACCAATTTTACAATGGCTGGATTATAGCTAAATAGGTTTTTAAGTCTATTGTAAATGGAAGGAAATCTAATTTAACTGGACCACATCATTTTTACCAAACTGTGATAAATGCTAATTTCCTTGCCTGGCACCAGTAACTTGGCTTGTGATAGCTGTTTGTGAGGTGCTCAAGTCTGACCAATCTCAAATTGCCCTTTTCCAGTCCTAAGGCTGATGCTGGACTCCCTGTTTTTCAGCAGAGGGAGGGCAATTAAGAGAAGCAAAGTGTTACTTATTTTGCTCCAGGGCCTCCTCACTTCGTGCCCCAGGCTGTTCAGCCAATGCTTACTACCACCACTTCCTCCCAGCTTTAGCCTGACCAGAGCTGCAAGAACATATCCCAAGCACTTGATTTTAAGATCTCTCCTTCATTGTTTTTCTATAATGTCTGTCTATGTTCTAAGTGAAAACATATAAAGGCAAAGGTTTTGTATACATAAAAGCCAAGACACAGAAAAGGACAGGGCAAATGCGGAAGAAAGTGAGCAGTGAGCATGGTTGATGGATCATTTGTCTGGTGGAAAGTAATGGTATATATGTATATTATTGAAATGTCCAAGTTTTTCAAACCTTGAGTCACTCTTTATTTTAATATTTAAATAAAATAATTCAAGTCCCTACTTTATTTCCCCACCACACACTTTGGGAGCACAAACAAGTTGTGATTGCTATATTCGTTGCCCTTGATTCTTACTTATAGTGACTCTAAGAGGGGCTGATAGGTTTGAACTGCCAAACTTTTGATTAGCACTGAGTACTTAACCACCATACCACCAGGGCTCCTTGTCATGTTAATTGTAAATAGCTGCTCCCAACTTCCCAGGTGGGAGCTCTGGTAGCATAGTGGCTAAAACACTTGCCTGCTAACCAGACGACTTGTGGTTCAAACCCACCAGCCACTCCTTGGAAGGAAGGTTGGGCAATCCTACTTCCGTAGTGATACTGCCTCGGAAACCCAAGGAGGGGTCGCTATGAGTCGGGGCCGCCTCGATGGCACACAACAACAACAACAACAACAACTTCCCAGGTGGTCAATCCCCTCACTGGCTCTGAAGGCACTGCTTTGATTCAGGGGTATGCACAACTCTCCCTTCATTCCCAGAACCAAATGCTAAGTATCACTGATGTTGGATTGTAGTGGCCAATTTTCCCAAACACTTCAAGATATCGTAAGAAATTACAGTACTGAAAGGAAAATTTAAAACTTAAATGCTTTGAAAATCTACTACATATAACTCATTATAGGAACTCTCCTCTGTCCTACAGAGTTGCTAGGAGTCGGAATCGACTCAAGAGCAGTGGATTTTTGTTGTTGTTTTGTTTTGGTGTAACTGATTACAAACCATTACTGACAAATTTCCTACCTCAGCCCTTGCCATGTTGCTGAGATTTTCCTTGCCGAGGCCCATACACCCTTCCACTGACTTGTCTTTGCCTATTTGCCTGGCCCTTAATCCTCTCACTTATCCTTTCCAAAGAATGCCAAAAATCAGACAATAAAATAACCATAATTATAACTATAGCTAAAATCTACAGAGTACTTCTACGTGACATTGTTTTAGGCTCTTTACCTGCACTAATTTATTTAATCCTCCCTATAACCCTGTAAGATGGGTATTATTATATTTACCATTTACAGATGAAGACGCTGATGCACAAATATATTATCAATGACTCAAAGTTTAGAGAACAGGCATGTGATGGAAGTGACATTCAAGCCTACCAGTTTGCCTCCAGGGATCATTGTTTTAACTACTTTATTATAGTGCACTGCAGAAGAACAGAATCCTTCAACTCAACGCTTTAATTTTTTCTTCAGTTCTTTCAGCTTGAGAAATGTCAAGCATGTTCTTTCCATTTGTTTTTCTAACTCCAGGTCTTTGTACATCTCATTATAACACTTTACTTTGTCTTTTCAAGCCACCCTTTGAAATCTTCTGTTGAGCTCTTTTATCTTCTTATTTCTTCCATTCATTTTAGCTACCCTCAGTTCAAGAGTAAGTTTCAGTCTCTTCTGACATCCATTTTGGTCCTTTCTTCCTTTTGTGTCTTCTTAATGGCTGTCTGCTTCCTTTATGTATAATGTTCTGGATGTCATCCCACAGCTCATCTGATGTTTGGTCACTGGTGGTCCATGCATCAAATGTATTCATCATGTTGTTGTTGTTATGTGCCGTCTAGTTGGACCCGACTCATAGCAACCCCCCCTTGGGTTTCCGAGGCAGTATCACTACAGAAGTAGATTGCCCCATCTGCCTTCCGAGGAGTGGTTGGTGGGTTTGAACCACCAGCCTTCTGGTTAGCAGTCAAGTGCCTTAGCCATTATGCTACCAGAGCTCCCTTATTTTTAGAGACCACATTATATGGTCTCTAAATTTTTTACCAGAGCTCCCTCTCTAAATTCAGGTCGGAAATAATCAAGGTAGTATTTTCACTCTTCTGGACTTATTTTAATTTTCTTCAGTTTCAACTTGAACTTGTATATGAGCAATTGATGGTCTGTTCCATAGTCATCTCCTGGCCTTATTTTGACTGATGATCTTTAGCTTCTCCATCATCTCTTTACACAAATCTATTGAATATTACTTCTGTGTATTCCATCTGGTGAGGTCTGCATCATGTATAGTCATCATTTATGTTGTTGAAAAAAGATATTTACAATGAATAAATCATTGCTCGTGCAAAATTCTATCATACAATCTCCAGGGTCACTAGCCGTTAGAGAAATGCAAGTTAAAACAACAGTGAGATATTATCTCACTCCAGCATTAATAGCAAAGTTCAAATTGCCTTTCTATTAATATAGTCATCCCTGGATGGAAATCCAGGAATTTCGTCTCTCTTTCACACTTTTATACTCTTTATCCAGTCAACCAAGCAGCCTAGTTTCAAGGGACTCTGTATAAGGAGACCATCTACTCTATTCTCTTCCTAGAAGGGTAGGGATAGATCCATAGAGTCTAAGTAGGCTTCAGCCTTTTAAATCTTTAAAATCTTGCTTAGTGGGCAGCCTCTCAAGGCAAAAATTTTATTTTTTATCATACAGAAAGTTACAGAATAGGATAGAGGCAGGAATGAAAGGGGAAAGGAGGAAACAAAACCCTATCCTCCCACATCCTTCCTCCATTGTAACGGTCACCAACTGGAAGATGTTCCATATTCCTTTCTGGCAGAGAGGGTAATGGGCAAAAGTGCTCTACATACCAGGCAACCTCAACCATGTATAAGAGGTTTTCCTAAGGCATATCCAGGTCATTATCAGATAGACATCCCAGTTCTTACTGTAACCACTTGTCTCTTGCTTCTCTAATTTGAATGCAAAGATTTCACTGTATTTGACACCACTTACCACTTCTTGTAGCATAGTGCCTAAGGCACTTGACTGCTACCCAGAAGGCTGGCGGTTCAAACCCACCAGCCACTCCTCGGAAGGAAGTTTGGGCAATCCTACTTCTGTAGTGATACTGCCTTGGAAACCCAAGGAGGGGTCGCTATGAGTCGGGGCTGACTCGACAGCAAATAACAACAACAACCACTTCTTGAATAATATCATTAGCCATATTACTCAGCTTGAAGTTTGAGGCATCTGAATCAACATGCACTGAGTGCAGACTAATAGCCTTCCTATAAAGTGTTAGATGTGTCACTTACACACACACACACATTTGGAGAAATCTGGTTCTCAACTCCTGGATTTTGTCAGCCCATGTCTTTGTCCAGCTCACTCTGCATCTCCCACTCTCAGTACATCTATGCCAAAGATAAAGTTCCTCCATGATCTCCCTTTAGACATTCCCAGCTAACTCAAAAATATTAGTTCCTTTATTGAGAAGGAGATTCTATCACTAGGTCTGCAGTAGATAAAAGTTACCATCTAAAATAACCTATGTAGGATCTATGGCCCACTTTTTAATGTTCAAATGACTTCTTTGGTGTAGGCAATGGGGTGGTAGGCACAGATAAATTCACGGAGTAGGTTGTAAACAAAGGAGAAGCTATCTCCATGCTTTTATTGACTGGTGACCATAGTATGCTTCAGAGTTTTTGACTTCTAGGAGTACCAGGATCATTAGACCTTGGAACTTGCTGTGAACCTTATGAATTTCAGGTAGCTATCTATAGGTTAGCATATTTTTGAGGAAGAAAGGGTAAGCTATGTGGTAGTAGACCAGTTGTAATCGTTATATTGGGTTCTTTCCAGATGATAAGGAAAAGCTCTTGATAGAATCTTGCAGCAACTATTACCATAGTAATTAATCTCAAGTATTTCCTTCAGTTGAAAAGGGCCTGAACAGGAGTCCCAGTAACCAGAAACATTTCCTATAAAACCTGTGCCACCATGAAGGAGATATGCCCAAATGAAATTGTAAAATGGCCTGTTATTTTCAACATGCTTCCAGGGTCTGACTGACTAATTTGGGAAGAAAGTTCATCTTGTTCCATTCAGCTGGCTGCTCAAGCTAAAAGCTCACATAGACCATGATATTTATAGAGCTTCTTAGTATTCTGCACCCTGATTAAGTAGGTCTGCTCAACACACAATCTATTAAGATGTTACGATAGCTCTACCATCAAAAATATCCAGAACCCACGCATTTCTCACTACCTCCATGGTAGCTCCTTAGTCCAATTCAACTGGGCTATTGCAACAGTCTGACTGGTCTTGTTGCTTCTGTCCTTGTCTCCTTTTTTAAATTGAATTGTGTACACCCAACAACAAAATATGAATAGGAATCCTAACTCCTATATCTGTTGATGTAATCTTGTTTGACAATATGATTTTCATTGTTATGTTAATGGCCATATTACTGTAAGATGTGTCCTAAAGATACTCACTTTTGAGTCATAAAAAGAGCAAATTAGACACAGAAGTAAGCACAAATGGGGTAGATAGATGCCATATGAAGATTGTCAAGAAACAGGAATGGCTGGACTACAGAAGCTGAAAGAGAGCAAAAAGAAAGAAAGAAAGAAAGAGGTTTCCCAAGACCCAGTGTCCTCAATATGGACTTCTAGTCTCCTGAACTGTAAGAAAATAAAATTGTCTTCTTTAAAGCCAACTACTTATGGCATTTGTGTTAATGCAGTACTAGAAAACTAAGACCCCTCCCTAAAGTGTATTCTCAACAGAACAGCCAAGCAGTCTTGTTAGCTGGTAGGTTAGATCATGTCCCTTTGCTTAAAATCCTCCATTCATCTCCACCTTACCCTTAGTAAAACAACCACCATTACACTGACCTCCAGTGACTTACAAAGCACTGTGCATGTGACTTCATCATACCTCTCTCCTAATACACTCCCCTCACTCATTCTGTTCCAACCTCACTGGCCATCAAGCTGTGTATTAGAAGTCAAGCACAGTCTTTCTTGCCTGAAGACATATTCAATAACTCATTTCCTTCTGCCAGAGTGTTCTCAGATTGCCTCATGGTCCACTTTTCGTGCAAATCTCTGTTCAATTGTTACCTTCTCAGGCAGGCCTTCCGTGTCTAAAATAGCATCTTCATATTTTCTTATCTTGCTTTAGTTTTCTTTACAGCTCTTTGACCAACTGAACACTGAAAAATTATGTATATATGAATACAGATATATATGTATGCATATGCATCCATATATGTTAATTGTCCATAGAACCCTACAAGGATGAAAGCTGCAAAAGAGCAGAATCATTGTCTCTCTGCCCATTGCTTTTTCCTCAGAATCTAGAAAAGTTCTTGGCATTTAATAGGGTACCAAAAAAACCAAACTCACTGCCATCAAGTAGATTCCAACTCATAGACCACCATTGGGTTTCCAAGGCTATAAATCAAGTAGATTGTCACATCAAGATTGCCTAGCTGGTGGGTTTGAATAACTGACCTTCTGGTTAGCAGCCAGATACCTCATCCACTACACCACAAGAGCTCCTTTTTAATAGGGTACTCAGGTCAAAAATAAAAGAATAAAATTGTATCTGATCTAATGTAGAGATTCTGTCTTTTTCCTCAAAACAGGTGAGCCAAATATGGGTGAGTGAGTATTGCTATTCACTCACTCACTGCCATTGAGTTGATTCTCATTCTTATCAACCCTTATTTGGATTTCCAAGGCGGTAAATCTTTTATGGAAATAGGCTGCCCCATCTTCCTTCTGCAGAGAGTGGCTGGTGGGTTTGAACCACCAGCCTTCTGGTTAGCAGTCAAATGCCTTAGGCACTGTGCCAACAGAGTACCTTAGTACTGCTATTATTATCCATAAAATAATCTATCACTTACCTATGGGTTTTCCGATGTTACTTTTGTCCTGTACCAAGTTTCCATAGTTACATGCAGTGGTTTATAAGCTCTCTATTCACTTGGGCTGTCAACATATCTGTTCATATTTCTCTTTGCTTCTCTTTTTCAAAGCTGACTTAGTTATTCATGGACCTAACATAAATTGTGCAGGATTTTTTGTTTTGTTTTGTTTTGTTTTTTGAAGACCTCCAAGCAATCTAGCTCAAATATTGATAAAGAATTTAATTAAACTTAAATTTAGCTTTATTTGGGGGGAATTTTGATTACATCTAATGTTAAATTAGGAATCCCTGGGTGGCATAAACAGGTAAGCACTAGACTACTGGCCAAAGGGTTGGCAGTTCAAATTTAACTAGAGTCACTTCAGAAGGCAGACCTGGTGATCTGTTTCCAAAAGGTGCAAAGTTGATAACTCTATGGAACAGTTCTCATCTTCACAAAGAGTGTTGCCATGGGTCAGAATCAACTCAACGGCAGTGACAGTAATGTTAAATTATTCTCATACATAAACAAAATGACTTTTGCCATTTATCTGTATTTTTATGTCCTTTCATATTATTTTAACTACTTTTGTAAAGGTTTTCTACATATATGTTAGCTTAATGTCAAGGTATTTTATAAATTTATTATGATTTTTATTTTCTGATTTCTTAGTATTATTTTCTAGTTGATTATTCTGAGGTAGAGGAATGCTATTGATTTTTATAAAGTGTTCTTCTCTCTAGCAATTTGCTGAAATCTATTAGTTCTAATAGTCTGATAATTTTAAAGTGTTCTATATAAAATAGTGCATCATGTGCATACACTGGTAGCTGACTTTCTTCATTTTCAATCTTTGTTCCTCTTATTTATATTTCCAGTGAGAGTGTCAATATACCATCTCAAAATATAGTACCTTATAATTATTATAGGCCTTTGTATGGGTTAGCACTGGTGTGTGTAATTCTTAACAGCTCCCTATGTGATTCTGATGTGTTCTCTCACCTCCACCCACATATTTAGCACTTGTATGGAATCTGTATAGGAAAAATAATTAAAAGTTTAAGGCATAGGCTTCACTCCTGAGTCACTTACTTTCTCAGTGGAGAGACAAAACGTGCTGAAAATCATCAGAATATTAAGTCCTAAATTTTCTGGGAAATCATATACATAGAAGAACATTAAGATAAATGGTGAAAAAGACAATCAAAAACTAGAATAGAATAGCTTGGTCATGTGTGAAGTATTCACTGTGATTATTAGAACTGATGAGGTTTTTTGTTTTTTGTGTTTTTTTTTTTTTTTTTGGCAGGGGAGGATATTTTATTGTGATTTGAGTGGAAGTTTACAGAGCAAATTGATTTTCCACTTAACGGTTCGTACATGGTTTGTTTTGTGACGTTAGACCTGATGAATTTTTACAAAGAATAGTAAATAAAATGGAATTCTGCTCTTTTCCTTTGGGAAGTTGGTTTAATCTGGCAGTCTCTTCCACTTACTATCCAGTTAGTTTTCCAGTTAAGTATCTGGAAACGAAAAATGAACCACATTGACTGAGTAAGCAAAAATGATGTGATGGCTTCTAATTATAATCATTTAGTTAAAATTTAGTGTCTATAACACAATTTTTAGAATTGAAGCACATGGTGAAATTTTACTCAATCCATCCCATATGTATGCCTGTGTGTGTGTTTGTATGTGTGTGTTTAAAAGAAATTATAATAAAGCAGTACACTCACTCTGGGTCAGGTTGGCCATGAGAACTCTGTTCCAGTCAGAAGCTTTGAATAAGCCAGTGGTTCTTTTCCAGGTTCTTTAGGTGATTCTACAAACACATACAGCATTTCTGTCATTACAGACTTCCAAGAAACTTCACACTACATATGTGCACCCCCAGCCCCAGCAAATGTGTGCAATTCCTGGGTTTGCACTACTGTACTAAACTCATTCCTGGTTCCATTTTTTCCCTTACTGCCTTCAAAAGAATGTCATCTGCTTTAGAATCAGATTGGAATAGATAGTGGCAGATAAATACATAATGATTTCTAGCATCTCCTAAATGCTTCTTGAAGCATGGGACCCTGATCAGTACCACCAGAATCACCTGGGAATTTGTTAGAAATGCAGTATCTCAAATCTCCATCACAGATATAGACAATCAGAAACTCTGGGGATGGGGCCTAATAATCTTTATTTTAATTAGACTTCCAGTGATACCAATGCATGCTAAAATGTGATAATTACTTTCCTAACAGATGATAAACTTGTTAGTGTTGATGGAATCATGAGAGAAACGCTGAAAATAAGTATGGGTAAAGTGTAAAAGGTAGAATTATCTTGGATTAGATGTTCTGGTCATTTTAATACTTTGGAAAAATTCAAGTTACCATATGACTTCCAATGATTATGTTGTAAACAACTCTCCACATATTCATTAAGCTATGTTGAAATGTCACATTTTAACTAAGGTCATTAGTGACAATTAGGTTTATTTTGATCCCAAATATGTTAGGCAAAATTTCTGGAACTGCATCAAGGCACTCAAGTTTTCCATGATCAATAGAAAACATGACATTAGTAGTTTTCTGGATTGGCAATTTTCAACCTTATCAGACTTTATCAGTAAATCAAATTCTTTGACTATCCTCTAATGATATTCAAAAATAATATAATTGTTCTAAGGACAGTTTTAAAATAACTAAATATCCTAACAGTCATATAAAAGGGAAGCAAACAGAAAGTGATTGTAATAAAATTATATATATATATATATATATATATTAGTAAGTGAATGCTTGTGCATAAGAACACATAACAGTCATATGGTTACCCAAGGAATGAAACCTTTACAAATACAAATCAATGCAGGTGTACTGTATTGAAAATTTAGTTATTGTAAGCAGCACTGCTATCAGTGATGGCATTTTCCAAAATGATGAACAGCATATGATAAAATTCCAAACAAAAGAATACAATTTTCACTCAATTTACATGGTGGTTGCATTATGGGAAAATTCAGTACACACAAAACTGGTACAAAAAAAAAAAAAAAAAACCCTTTGTGTTTTAGTGAAGAATGAAATCTATTTGCAGGATCAAATAGCTGGTGGGTCATTTAAAAATCACATGAGACACACAATGGTTCATTATGCATGACTATATTTCTTTAAAAGACGCTCTGGTGGTGTAACGATTAAGGCATTTGGCTCCTAACCAAAAGGTCAATGGTTTGAACCCACAACTGCTCTGAGGGCTGCTTCTGTAAAGATTTACAGCCTTGGAAACCTAATGTGGGTCACTATGAGTTGGAAGCAACTTGATGGCAGTGAGTATGGTTTTTGGATTTTGGCACTTCCTTAAAGTATTAAAAAGCAAAGATGTCACTTTGAGGACTAAGGTGTGATTGACCCAAGCCTTGGTATTTTTAATCACTTAACATACATACAGAAGATGGAAAATGAATAAGGAAGACCAAAGAAGAACTGATGCATTTGAATTATGGTGTTGTTGAAAAATATTGAATATACCATGGCTGCCAGAAGAATAAACAAACAAATATGTATTGGAAGAAATACAGCCAGAATTCTCCTTAGAAGGGAGGATGACAAGACTTCATCTCACATACTTTGGACATGTTATCAGGAAAAGGCCATTCCCTAGAGAAAGACATCATGGTTGGTAAAGCAGAGCATCAGCGAAAAAGAGGAAGACCCTCAATGAGAGGGACTGACACAGTGACTTCAACAATGGGCTCAACCACAGCCAACAATTGTGAGGAGGGCTGAGAACCAGGAAGTGTTACGGATGGGCTCTCCATGAGTTGGAACCAACTCCATGTACCCAACAACGTGACTGTACCATATATTGCAGGATTTTTAGCATACTTCATTCATGTCTAGTAAATGCCTCTAACCACCCCCATCATTATGATAACCAAAAGTGCTCTCCATAAATTTCCAAAACAACTCTTAGAAGGCAGTAATGCAGCCAGTGACTTAGATAAAAATCTGTCTGAATATTCCTTCATTCATCACTTACTCCACATATCACTGTTAATAAGTTTCTAGCACGGTGCTAAGTTATAAGAGTTTTAGAAAAAAGAATTATACAAGGATTCTGTCATGAAAGAGCTTACATTCTATCAAGGGGCATGGAACATATACAATCATCAAGAAGCCACAAGGCAGTATGTAATTCATGCTGTGTATAAGAGAGGTATAAAAAGTTACAGGAGTTCATAGGATGCTGTTGTTGTTATTAAGTGCCATTGATTTGGTTTCAACTCACAGTGGATTAATAAAGACATCATGGAAGTTTCATATTGGTTTGGCATTGAAAGATGGACAGGATATAAACAGATGGGTCCATTGTGAAGGACATTCAAGGAAGAGATCATGATTTGAGAAAAAAAAATGTTTCAGGAATGAATGTTTGAGGAAAAACACAATCAGAATCTCAGATTTCTCAGGCAAGGTTTTTTTTTTGCTTTTGATTTCTTTTTGAAAGACCCCAAAAGCCATTGGCATTCTACTTTCTTATTAGTATTGACAGAGAAGCATCATGAATCCCTTTCAGACCTCGATGACATACGCATCTCAGATTCAAATGCTCCCTTTCATACTCTCCTACCTAAAAAAAAAAAAAAAGGCATTATAGAGTGTTATGGATTGAACTGTATCACTTCAAAATATATGTCATAAATCCTAACTTCTAGAGCTGAGGATATCAGCTCATTTGGGAATAGTATGTCTTTGTTATATCAGTGAGGTCATGTCAGTGTAGGTTTTGTCTTAAGCCAATTACTTCTGACATATAAAAATGAAATATTAGGCACAGAGAATGAAACACAAACAAAGGGGGAGATACATGCCACATGATGATCTCAAAGGAACCCAGAAACAGAAATGTAAAAGAGAAAAGGACTTTCATCCAGAGCCAACACACATTGAAAGCCTTCCCTTTGAGATGATATCTGGAATTCAAACTTCTAGCCTTCATAACTTTGAGAAAATTAATTTCTGCTCATCAAAGACACCTACTTGTGATATATTTATTATAGTAGCACTAAGAAATTAAGACACAGAGTAATCACATTATATTTTCAGATAAGATCTGGTGACACATGAATCCTAAATATCCCAAAGATGCAGGACTCTTATCCAAGGGGCCACCTGCTCCTTAGAAGATGGGGACATCTATGGCATTTCTCCACAATTTCCCTGCTATTCTTGTTAATTGTAATCTTACTCATCCTTTAGTACCTCTCTCACATATGACCTATTCATTTACACCTCCTAAGTCTCTTCTTCCTCTGAGTCTCAGCCCTCTGGGTTGCTTTCTCATTCTGCACCCCAAACTCAGTTATTTGTACAAATGGCTTATTCTCCCCTCTCCCTAAGAATATAAAGAGACCCAAAAGGACAGAATCTGTGTGTAATATGCCTCTCTGGGTTGGCACATCTGTATTATTACCCATACCAGTTCTGAAGGAAAATGTCAGGGCTCCATTTTACACCATGGCAAACCAACATGAAAACTCTTCTTATCACAGGCTGCCAGATTAACGTAGTTATATTGCCCAATAATTAATGGTGTCAAAAGAGTTTCTGAGGCCCTTGGAATCACAAGGGAGGCTGGTAGCATGGGTTTGAGAACCAGAACTCTGTTACCACCAACATCCAGTGTTCTTAGGGCAACCATGCACTGTTAGATAATGCAAAGTGCTAAATAAGCAGGTGATACTAGAAGTAGAGATGTAAGGCCTGTACTGGAATCCTCACAAGTGGGCCCATAAATAACATCATGATAAATGATGAAGAAATTGAAGTTGTCAAGGATTTCATTCTAACATGAATCAACAACCAATGCTCATGGAAGCAGCAATCAAGAAATCAAATAAGATATTGCATTGACCACATTTGTGGCAAAAAATATCTTTAAATCTTAAAAACCAAAATGTCACTTTGATGACTAAGGTGTAACTGACCCAAGCTATGTATTTTCAATCACCTCATATGCATTCAAATGCTGGACAATGAAAAAGGAAAAACAAAGAAGAACTGACTCATTCTAATCATAGTATAGGTGAAAAATATTGAATATGAACTACCAGAGAATGAACAAATCTGTCTTGGAAGAAATACAGTGAGAATGCTCCTTAGAAGTGAGGATGATGAAACTCCATCTCATTTACTTTGGACATATCCATCATCAGGAGGGACCCTTTGCTGGAGAAGAGCATGGTGCTTGGTAAAGTAGAGGGCCAGTGAAAAAGAGAGAAACCCTCAATAAGATGGATTGACATGGTGGCTGCAACAAGGGAATTAAACACAGCAACAATTCTAACAATGGCACAGGCCCCTGAAATTTTTCTTTCTGTAATGAATAAGGTCACTGAGAGTTATAGTCAACTCATTAGCACCTAACCATTACTGGATATACAGACCTAATAGAGCCACTGGGTAATCGGTGCTTCCAGAGAAATAGCACTTAACTCTGGTTCAATGGGCAGCATTCTTCTACACTGTTATGGATATAGACAGGCAGTAGACTGAACTCTGGACCCACTATTGTGGGCAGAAGGTTATTTCTGAATTTTTAGGATGATTTCACATAAATTTTTTAAAGACTCCCATAGGAGCTATTGGAGGTAAATCAACCAGCTTCCTTCAGCTAAAAGGTCTTATTCTTACATCAAATTGACCACTGTTATGTAAAATTCCTTAGAGGGAAGCATCATATCCAATTTATGTGTGTGTCTGTGTCTGACCTTAAGTAGATGCACACTGAAATGAGTACTGAGCATTAACAAAACAGTGTTCTCAGTGCATATGAAAAACTGGGAGTAAAGGTTTCTTAAGTTCTCAAGGAAAATATGTGCAAAAGAGAGTGTGCTCTTTAAATAATTTTATGGAATATTTGTATGGTTTTACTTTTTTAAAAAGTGGGAATTTTCCCTTCATACTACGAAAGCAATGAAAGTGCTTCATTCTAGTTCAAATGATACTGACATATATAAAGAAGGAACTTGTGTCTTCTGCTCTGGTGGCATACTGCCTAAGGCATTTGACTGCTAACCAAAAAGCTGGAGGTTCAAATCCACCAACCACTCCTCAGAAGGAAGACTAAGCAATCTACTTCTGTACAAATACCACCTGCTATGAGTCAGAAGCAACTTGACAGCAGTGAGTTTGGTTATTTGGTTTTGAAATCCCACTCTTATTCTTTGAGAGAAAAGTATCATTAACACTTGTGTGCTACTTCAGTGCATTACTAAATAGAAATATATTTTTGAATACTTACAGATAGATACTCAAAAAATGGGGTAATTCTCTATGTATTGTAAAGCTTTCTTCCTTACAACAGCTATATATTGCGGCCATTTTTCAACATAAGTATAAAAAAATTACTTTTTACAGCAGTTTTCTAGAATTTAATTGTATGACTATAACACAATTTATTTAACCAATCGCTGTGGATAGATGTTTTAGTGACTTTTGGTTTTTGTTAACATAAACATTTCTTGAAAAAAAGGAAAGATTTTCTAATAAATCCTTACATGCTTGTGTGATTATTTCTTAAAGACTCTTATCTAGAAATAGAAATACTAACTGAAAAGCAATGCACATTTTAAATGTTGTAACGCATGGTCAAATTACCCTCCAAAAGCTGTACACTTTATATTTCCACAACAGAAACTGAAAATATCTATTTGCTTACAACCTTACTATAAATGGATATTATGAAACATTTAAATGTTTATAAATGATAGGTGAAGAGTTCTTTGTTTGAATTACATCTTCAATTAGGGGGCATTTTTTTCAATGTGTTTACTGGCTTTATAAATGGGCAAAATACTCAGAAAGATACAGTATGGTAATATATATTTTGCCCACTTCCTCTCAAGTGCACCTTTTTTCTTTTTTGTCTATTAATTTGCAGAACTATTTACACACTTAAGTGTTAATTCATAGTATGCAACACTGGCTATATATTTTCCCTGTCTGTGTCTTATAATAAACACTGATTGCTGAGAATGAATGAACATTACAGTTTTCCATATAGAAATTCTAAACTTTATGATGTGAAATTTGTGCTCATTTCCATGAGTCTTTTCTACTGAAAGATCAGAAAGAAATCTTCTGCAATGTAATAAGGTTTTTTAAAAATCCTTTAGTCTTTAATCCAGCTAAGCTTTATAACTGTGTAAAATGTGAAATAGAAATCTAACTTAAATTTCTTACAAATTCAGCCAATTCCTCCAAAATCATTGACTGAATAATCAAGATTTTCTACACTGATTAGAAGTACTGACTCTCTATCATGTGCTAACGCTCTAACATAAACTACACTCTCCTTATGTATTTTCTCTTCTCTTCCACTTATCCTACCTATTATTATGCCAGTACCACATAATTCTCATTATAATTGATTCATAGCACACTTTGACATTTGGTGAGAAATAACCCCAAAAAATATTATTCCAAGTTTCCTGTTCATCATTGTTCATTTTTCTTCCAAATGAATGTAAGAATAAATTTGTCAATATTGAAATTCATCTATCAGTTTACCATACTGTGATGACTTCCATGTTGCTCTGATGCTGGAAGCTGTGCTTTATGAAATACCTAAAGATTGATGTCTGAGGCATTAATGAGCTGAAATGGATGTGTATTGGTCATTTTGAATCTGACAATCATATAGTCAACTATGCTGGGAATGACAAATTGAAAAAGAATGGCATTGCATTCATCATCAAAAAGAATATTTCAAGATCTATCATGAAGGAAGTACAATGTTATCACTGATCGGATAATATCCATACAACTACAAGGAAGACCAGCTAATACTATTATTATTCAAATTTAAGCACAAACAACTAAAGGCAAAGATCAAGAAATGGTAGATTTTTACCAATATCTGCAGTCTGCATTGACCAAACATGCAATCAAGTGCATGTTTGGAATTACTGGTGATTGGAATGTGAAGTTGGAAATAAAGAAAAAGCAACAGTAGTTGAAAAATACGGCCTTGGTGATAGAAATGACACCAGAGCTCACATGATAGAATTTTGCACAACCAATGACTTATTCATTGTAAATACCTCTTTCCAACAACATAAATTGTGAATATACATGTGGACATCATCAGATGAAGTACATAGTAATCAAATCAACTACATCTATTAAAAGGGGCAATAGATAAGATCACTATCACCAATCAGAAAAAAGCCAGGGGCTGACTTTGGATAAGACCATCAATTGTTTATATATAAATTTAGCTTGAGCTGAAGAAAACTAAAACAAATCAATGAGAACCAAAATATGAGCTTGTGTATAACATACCTGAATTCAGAGACCATCTGAAAAACAGATTTGATGCATTGAACACCAGTGACCAAAGACCTGATGCAATGTGGGATGACATTAAGGACATTATACATAAAGAAACAAGTTATTAAAAAAAAAAAAAGAAAGAAAGAAAGAAAGAGAAGACCAAAATAAATGTTAAAAGAATCTAAAACTTAATCTTGAGAAGAGAGTACCAAACCAAAACCAAACTCACTGCCGTTGAGTCAGTTCTGATGCATAGCAACCCCTCCTTGAGTTTCTGAGGCAGTATCTCTAAGGAAGTAGATTGTCCAGTCTGCCTTCCGAGGAGTGGTTGGTGGATTTGAACCACCAGGCTGCTGGTTAGCAGTCAAATACCTTAGGCACTATGCCACCAGAACTCCCTGAAAGGAGAGTAGATAAAGGGAATGGAAAAAATGATGAAGTAAAAGAGCTCAACAGACAAGGGTATCTCAAGAAGACAAAGTAAAATATTATACTGAAATATTCAGACCTGAAATTGAAAAATCAAAGGACAAGAACATACTCAGCATTTCTCAAGCAAAAAGAACTGAAGATAACATTCAAGCCTTAAGTTGCAATACTTAAGAATTCTAGGGACAAAATACTGGGTGAAATGGAAAGCATCAAAAGATGATGGAAGGAATATACAGAATCACTGTACCCAAAAAAAAAAAAAAAAAAAAGGTCGATGTTCAACCATTTAAGGAGGTAACAAATGGTCAAAGATCAATGTTACTGAAGGAAGAAGTCCAAGCTGCACTGAAGTTTTTGGCTAAAACCAGGCTCCAGATATTGACAGAATACTCACTGAGATACTTCAACAAACAGATGTATTGTGGGAGGCACTCACTCATTTACACCAAGAAATATGGGGAAAAAATCTATGTAGTGAAGAGACTGCATGAGATGCATATTTGCACCTATTCCAAAGAAAGGTGATCCAACAGAATGTGGAAATTATCACACCATGTCATTAATAGCACATGTAAGTAAAATTATGTTGAAGATAATTCAAAAAATGGTTGCAGCAGTAAATCAATAGGGAACTGCCAGAAATTAACCTGGATTCAGAAGAGGGCATACATAGAATTGAAGGATATCATCACTGCTAATGTCAGATGGATCTTGTCTGAAAGCAAAGAACACCAGAAAGATGATTTCCTGTGTTGTATTGACTATGCAAAGGCATTTGACTGCATGGATCATAACAAACTATGGATAACATTGTGAAGAATGGGAAGTCCATAACACTTAATTGTGCTCATGAGGAACCTGTACATAGACTAAGAACCATTAGTTTGAACAGAACAAAATGATACTGGATGGTTTAAAATTATAAAAGAAGTATGCCAGAGTTGTATCATTTCACCATATTTATTCCATCTGTGTGCTTAGCAAATAATCTGAGAAGCTTCACTATATGAAAAAGAATGCAGCATCAGGACTGGAGGAAGAATCATTAATAACCTGTGATGTGAAGATGACACAACCTTGCTTGTTGAAAGTGGAGAAGACTTGAACCACTTACTGATGAAGATCAAAGACTATAGCCTTCAGTATGGATTACACCTCAACATAAATATAACAACTATCTTCACAACTGGACCAATAAGCAACATCATGATAAGTGGAAAAAAGATTAAAGTTGTCAAGGATTTCATTTTACTTGGATCCCTAACAAACTCTCATGGAAGCAGCAGTCAAGAAACCAAATGATGCATTTACATTGGCAATATCCATTGCAAAAAACTTCTTTAAAATGTTAAAGAGCAAAGATATCACTTTGAAAACTAAGTTGTACCTGATCCAAGCCATGGTATTTTCAATAGCCTCATATGCATGTGAGAGCTGGACAAAGAATAAGGAAGATCACAGAAGAATTAATGCATTTCAATTGTTGTATTAGTGAAGAATATTGAATGTACCATTAAAAAAAGAAGAAATAAAAAAACAAAACCTCACTGCTATCCAGTCAATTCTGACTCATAGAGACACCCTTTGGGTTTGCAAGGCAGTGAATCTTTATGGAAGTAGATTGTCCAGTCTTCCTCCTGTGGAGTGGCTGGTGGGTTTGAACCACCAACCTTTTGGCTAGCAATCAAATGCCTTAGGTACTACACTGCCAGAGTTCTGCTGGACTGCTAGAAAAATGTACAAATCTTTGTTGGAGGAAGTTCAGCCAGAATGCTCCTTAGAAGCAACAACATTCCAACTTCGTCTCTCATACTGTCGTCAGATTCCAGGGACCTATGAACAGGCATTGAGGTGGGAAGCAGGGAGAGGACAGAAAAGGCAAAAGGGAATGGAACAGATCAAGGAGTTAGCCACAGGGACCCAGGTGAAGACAGGGAACCCAGGCCATGCCCCACAAGGAGCGAGGCGGGAAACAGGGAGAGGACAGAAAGGCAAAGGGGACTAGAACAAACTGAGGAGTTAGCCACAGGGATCTAGGTAAGGGTGGTTGGAGAGGTTTCCAACAGCTAAGGGAGACAAACTTGTCTGTTGGTTTGTCCTACTGTGGTGACATGTTGCTGCGAGTCTTGAGGCTGTGCCACTGGTATTTCAAACCCAATGGGGTGCACCTGTTGCACAGGTATCAGCCCACCTTGCAGACTAAGACAGACTAGGAAGAAGGAGGAGGCCATCCACTTCTCAAAGAACTGGCCAGGGAAAACCTTATGAATAGCAGAAACACTGTCTGATACATTACTGCGCAAATTTATGAATAGTCCAGAAACATTGTCCAATAAAGAGGAAGAAGATGAGTCACTTAGCCTAGAAAGCTCTCAAAGTAGGACTGGGAAAGAGCTGTATTATCAGAGTAAAATCAGCCTTACTCATATGGATAAGGTAAAGCTTTCAAGACCTCCATTTGCTGACATGGTACCACTCAAGTTAAGGAGAAACAGGGGGAAACATCCATTAATAATTGGAACATGGAATATACGATGTATGAATCTAGGAAAATTGGAAGTTGTCAAAAATGAAATGGAACAAAAAGATTGATATCCTAGGCATTGTTGTTGTTGTGTTGTTATGTGCCATCGAGTCGGACCTGACTCATA
>NW_006921645.1:4943964-4945232 GCF_000298275.1 Orycteropus afer afer | reverse complement strand
TGTTTTGTTCTGCTGTGCATGCGGTCCCTATGAGTCGGAAATGACTCGATGGCACCTAACAACAACAACAACAACTTTTGTCATGTTGTCAGAAGGGAGCAATCCCTGGAGAAGGATATCACGTTTGGTAAAGAAGAGGGTCAGCACAAAAGGTAGAGACCCTTCATGAGATGGACTGACAAAGTGGTTACAATGAGGGGCCAATGAACAGCAATGATGGTGAGAATGACGAAGGAAGGACCAGGCAAGGTCACTGTGAGTCAAAACTGACTTGATGGTACCTAACGATAACAACAGGACAAATCCCTGTATTTTTTTTAATTACCTGCTCATTTTCTCATTTTTCTTCCCAATGAAAATAAGAATCAATTTGTTCCATGTTTTTAATTTGAGATTTGTATCAAACTGACAATAAATGTCTGACTTATTTGGGCAAGAATTGAGATCTTCATAGTAGTCTTCTATCCTAGAAGGTACATCGATCAAAAGTCCACTCTCAGCCTTACTTTGTACATCTTTGAATGTTCTTCTTTTTTAAGCTAATTACAGTAAAATCACATTATTATCATTAAATTACTATATATCCATTTGACAACAAATTAATTCTGTATTGACAATTGCACACTAAAATGAGTTTTGAGAACTAATAAAGCAATGTTCTCAGTGCAATGAAAAACTGGGACTAAAGGTTCTGTAAATCCTCAAGGAAAATTTTTATTGGATGACAGCTTCACTAAAATATGATACTTGATTAGGACTGGTATTCTAATAATTAAACTATCTGTGGTCCCCATAATGAATATAATTCTTCCTCACTTACAGTGGGTCATGATAAGATCTATACTTTTAGGTACAGATTATCATAATAACAGAGACCATCAATAAGTTTTTACTGAGTTACAGGAAGTGAAAATTAGGGTAAAATCTGATTAGCCTGCCCACTCTTTCTAGAAAAATGAGGCTTATGGGAATGTTGCTAAAATTTAGGGAAACAACATTGGGATTTTTTGCAGTTCTCTATGGTGCAGAGTTAGACCCACTCTGAAGTTCTTTTCAGGAGTTTGGCGTAGCAGTGAAAGAGCTCTGGAGACTTAGTGCTTAAGGCATTTGACTGCTAACTGGAACATTGGCAGGTCAAACCCACCAACCACTACACGGAAGGAAGATGAGGCAATCTACTTCCATAAAGATTTACCACCCTAGAAACCTAGCGGGGGTCTCTATGAGTCAGAATTGACTCAATGGTATTAGATTTTTTTTTTTTTTTT